>NC_053500.1:24516401-24791401 GCF_905171775.1 Rana temporaria | reverse complement strand
TTGATGGGCGCTGGTGGGCTGCATTTGATGGGCACTTCATTAGAAAGGTGGGGTATACATGGGCACGGCAAAGGGTGTGGAGTCAGGGGTGGGGCCAATGGGGGCGGCAGAATTAGGTTTCACCTAGGGTGTCAAAAATCCTTGCACCAGCCCTGTATATAAGACCATCACATACAAAACGTATAGGGGAGGGATTGCATTTAGGTGGTGCTCAAACCACTTCCAGTATTATAAGCCTTCCACAAGTACCCAAAACCATACATTTGTAAAAGAGTTGACGTTATTCTACCACCCATACCCTAATCATTTGCATATTATTGTTTGTACCTAAACTGCAAATGGCGGAGAATTAGAGACCCATTGAGTGACGCTTGGATTTTTCTTTCTGTAGCTCTCCTGGGAAATTCAGAGATGACATTGATACACATACATCCATATGTCCCTGGCCTGCTCCTGTGGATTATGAAGCTCTCAAGCTCCTTTACTTTGGCCAGTGCCACTGAACTTCTGCATCCACCCAACAGCACTGCTGCAGATCTCATGTTTGATCTCGGAATCCCAAGAAGCCGAAGGAAGCGATACATTTCCCCCAGAGACATGAATGCTTTGCTGGACTATCACAACCAGGTGCGCTCCAAAGTCTCCCCCCCAGCTGCTAATATGGAATACATGGTAAGTGCAACTGTCCTTGGAGAGATAAGATGAATGGACACTTTTAATTCTATTAAATAAAACCTGTAAAGTTTAAGTGTTGCCCAAATTACACAGGCATAGGGCAAAGGACTAGTTACCAGTCTTGTCTGTGGTCTTCTGATCTTTTCCCCATTGCTGACTTAACATGTGTCTGTGAATGGAGGTGGTTATCAAATGATTTGGACCAGTGCACAAAGCAAGGTCCATAAAGACATGGATGAGCGAGTTTGGGGTGGAGGAACTTGAGTCCTGACAACAACCCGATAGAACACCTTTGGGGTGAATTAGAGTGGAGACTGCGAGCCAGGACTTCTCATCCAACATTAGTGCCTGACCTCACAAATGCACACAAAAGAGACATCCTAGGCTAACAACAGAAATATTAGGCAAGAGTTTGTGTTGAATTAGGGGATGCAGAAGACATACACTATATTGTCAAAAGTATTGGGGCGCCTGCCTTTACACACACATGGGGGCAGATTCAGATAGATCAGCGGATCTTTAGATCCGCGTAATCTGATTTACGATCCGCCGGCGCAAGTTTGAGAGGCTAGTGCTGTATTCAGAAAGCACTTACCTCGAAACTTGCGGCGGCGGATCGTAAATCTCCCGGCGGAATTCAAATTCCGCGGCTAGGGGGAGTGTAGCATTTAAATCAGGCGCGTCCCCGCGCCGATTTAACTGCGCATGCGCCGCCGGCTAAATTTCCCAGCGTGCATTGCTCCAAATGACGTCGCTAGGACGTCATTGGTTTCGACGGGAACGGAAATTACGTCCATCCGTATTCGCGACCGACTTACGCAAACGACGTAAAATTTCAAAACTCGGCGCGGGAACGACGGCCATACTTAACATAGGATACGCCGCATATAGCAGGGGTATCTATCCGCTGGAAAAAGCTGAACGCAAACGACGTAAAAAAAAAGCGGCGAGCGTTCGTTTCTGAATCGGCGGATCTCCTCATTTGCATATTCGTCGTGTATACAAATGGAAGCGCCACCTAGCGGCCGGCGGGAGATTGCAGCCTAAGATCCGACGGAATAAGTCACTTACACCTGTCAGATCTAAGGGAGGTCTATGCGTAACTGATTCTTATGAATTAGTCGCATAGATCCGACCGTCGGATCTCAGAGATACGACGGCGTATCAGGAGATACGCCGTCGTATCTCTATCTGAATCTGCCCCACGGACTTTAATGGCATCCCAGTCTTAGTCTGTAGGGTTCAATATTGAGTTGGCCCTCCCTTTGCATCTATAACAGCTTCAGCTCTTCTGGGAAGGCTGTCCACAAGGTTTAGGAGGGTGTCTATGGGAATGTTTGACATTTGTGAAGTTAGGCACTTATATGGAGGAAAAGGCCTGTCTCTCATTCTCCTCTCTAATTCATCCCAAAGGTGTTCTATTGGACCTTGCTTTGTGTTCTGGTGAGCAGTTATGTTGGAACAGGAATGGGCCATCCCCAAACTGTTCCCACAAAGTTGGGAGCATGAAATTGTCCAAAATGTCTTGGTATGCTGACGTCTTCAGAGTTCTTTTCACTGGAACTAAGGGGCCAAGCCCAACCCGTGAAAAATAAACCCTACGCCATAATCCCCCCTCCACCAAATGATTTGGACCAGTGCACAAAGCAAGGTCCATAAAGACATGGATGAGTGAGTTTGGGGTGGAGGAACTTGACTGTCCTGACCTCAACCTGATAGAACATCTTTGGGATGAATTAGTGGAGACTGCGAGCCAGGCCTTCTTATCCAACATCAGTACCTGAGATCAGCACCCCAGAAACGACAGAATGGACCCACAGCACAGCCAAAGCTGAGACAGGGACCCAAATTTGGACAAATCAACATGGTCAGAGTTGACTAACTCTCTGACCCCCTCTAAATTTAACATGGCACCGGTTCTGGAAAGTAACCAGGCGCTACACAACATCAGTGCCTGACCTCACCTTCTGTGCCTGACCTCACCTCTTCTGGAAGAATGGTCAGACATTCCCATAGACACACTCTTAAACCTTGTGGACAGCCTTCCCAGAAGAGTTGAAGCTGTTATAGCTGTAAAGGATGGGCCAACTCAATATTGAACCCTACGGACTAAGACTGGGATGCCATTAAAGTCCATGAGTGTGTAAAGGCAGGTTTCCCAATACTTTTGACAATATAGGGCCGGATTCATAAAGAAGATACGACGGCGTATCTCCTGATACGCCGTCGTATCTATGAGTCCGGCCGGTCGTATCTATGCGCCTGATTCATAGAATCAGGTTACGCATAGATCTCCCTAAGATCCGACAGGTGTAAGTGACTTGCACCTGTCGGATCTTAGGCTGCAATTCTAGGCCGGCCGCTAGGTGGCGATTCCATTGCGGTCGGCGTAGAATATGCAAATGAGTTATTACGCCGATTGACGAATGTATGCTTGCCCGTCGCAGTAAATTTACGCCGTTTCCGTAAGAGATATGCGGCGTAAAGATAAAGCTGCCCCCTAGGTGGCGTAGCCACTGTTAAGTATGGCCGTCGTTCCCGCGTCGAAATTTAAAAATTTACGTCGTTTGCGTAAGTCGTCCGTGAATGCCGATGGACGCCATTTACGTTAACGTCGAAACCAATGACGTCCTTGCGACGTCATTTAGCGCAATGCACGTGGGGAAATTTTAGGGACGGCGCATGCGCAGTACGATCGGCGCGGGAACGCGCCTAATTTAAATGATCCACGCCCCCTACCCGGATCATTTGAATTAGGCGCTACACCACCGCAACTTTACAGGCAAGTGCTTTCTGAATCAAGCACTTGCCCGTAAAACTTGCGGCGGTGTAACGTAAATGTGATACGTTACGCCGCCGCAGATTTACGCGATTGTACGTGAATCTGGCCCATAGTGTTTATATACAGAGGGGGAAAGGAGGAATTAAAAAAAATATCAACATAAAATGATTTCCCTTCTTTATCAATAGACCCATTTTATATGTTTGGTAGACCTTCACAGCTATACGTCATGGAGAAACACCTGGAGAAGGACTTTTCTGACCAAGCCCAGTCTGATCCACCAGTTCTTATAACCATGTCTGAAAATATTATTTTTCCAAATTTAGATGTACTTGAAATCTTGCTGTGAATATGACATTCTAGGAAGCTGCTCGTCCCATCATAAGAACATGAACATCCTGATGTTAAACGTTCTCATTTACCCGGGTGTCTATGTTCCTGCGCTAGAAATCCTAAACCTCAACTCTGGGCAGATATTCAAAAAGAGACACAAGTGAATGTGGTCATGTATTCATTAAAATCCTGAGCTCCATTTCTAAATTTAAGGCGTGTAAAAATGTAAATTTGACTTTGAATCAGCCTCTGTTTTTCCTCTGTACAGCAATATTTAGTCCAATCATAGGAATTTGTGGGCGGGGAAAAAACCAGGCCTTTACATTACACAGCACCCTGCACCTCTGGACCCCTTTACATTACACAGCACCCTGCACCTCTGGACCCTTTTACATTACACAGCACCGCACCTCTGGACCCCTTTACATTACACAGCACCCTGCACCTCTGGACCCCTTTACATTACACAGCACCCTGCACCTCTGGACCCTTTTACATTACACAGCACCGCACCTCTGGACCCCTTTACATTACACAGCACCCTGCACCTCTGGACCCTTTTACATTACACAGCACCGCACCTCTGGACCCCTTTACATTACACAGCACCCTGCACCTCTGGACCCTTTTACATTACACAGCACCCTGCACCTCTGGGCCCCTTTACATTACATAGCACCCTGCACCTCTGGGCCCCTTTACATTACACAGCACCCTGCACCTCTGGACCCCTTTACATTACACAGCACCTTGCAACCTCTGGACCCTTTTACATTACACAGCACCCTGCACCTCTGGACCCCTTTACATTACACTGCACCTTGCACCTCTGGACCCCTTTACATTACACAGCCCCCCACAGTTTGTTACACAGATACCCCCTAACAGTTCGGGACCCCCTGCATGTTTCCCAAACCTCCCTACAGTACAGACCCTCTCCCTACAGTGCAGACCCCCTCCCTATGGTACAGACCCCCTCCCTACAGTACAGACCCCCCTACATTACAGACCCCCTCTACAATACAGACCCCCCTACATTACAGACCCCCTCTACAATACAGACCCCCCTACATTACAGACCCCCTCTACAATACAGACCCCCCTACATTACAGACCCCCTCTACAATACAGACCCCCCTACAGTACAGCCCCCTCTATAATACAGCCCATACAGACCCCCCCCCCCTACATTACAGAGACGTGACCCGCGGCCCACCAGGCCTATGCCCGGTATGCCCTACGGCCAGTCAAGGCCTGCTTTACCTGATAAAACAGCTCATACAAATGCTACTATTCTATCTGTATAATTAGAAGTTTGACTGGAATAAAAAAGGATCTTTAACTAAAAATACTGTATCTACTGACTTTTTATAAACGGACACTTACCTGTCCAGAGATCCAGTGCCATCCTTACCCAAGCCAGTTATTTTCTGGTCTTCAGGTCCCATTGCGGGACTCCTTGCGGCTTCACAGCTGAATTCCCACTGCGCATGCATGGGCCATGCTGCACTATGTGAATGGTCCTGCTGCCTCCTGAGACCTTTGATGTGTCCCAGAGGGCTGTGGGTAAAGAGAAGGGGGGCAACTTCCGCTCAGATCGCCTAGGCCAGTGATGGCAAACCTTCGTACCGCAGATGTTTTAGAACTACATTTCCCATGATGCTCAACTACACTTCAGAGTGCATGAGCATCATGGGAAATGTAGTTCCAAAACATCTGGGGTGCCAATGTTCGCCATCACTGGCCTAGGCGATTTGAGTGGGAGTGGGTGACTATTAAAACTAGGTACGTGACCCCCCACAGCGGCTCCTCCCCGCAATAGATAACCCCCTCTGGGAAGCTCTATCCTGAGGGGGTTACCTTGCGGGCGCGCTCCTGTGTTCAACACTCTTAGCTAGATTCAGAGAGATTTAGGCGGGCGTAGCGTATCTCAGATACACTACGCCGCTGTAAGTTAGAGCAGCAGGTCCTGTATTCACAAAGAAGTTGGCGGCGTAGTGTAACTGGGCCGGCGTAAGCCCGCCTAATTCAAATGTGGAAGATGTGGGCGTGTTGTATGTAAATTCATTGTGACCCCACGTAAATGACGTTTTTTACTAACGGCGCATGCGCCGTCTGTGGACGTATCCCAGTGCACATGCTCCAAATGACGCCGCAAAGACTCATTGGTTTCGACGTGAACGTAACTTACGTCCAGCCACATTCACGGACGACTTACGCAAACAACGTAAAACATTTGACGCGGTCCCGACGTCCATACTTAACATTGGCTGCGCCATCTTTTTGGTGGTTTATCTTTACGCCTGAAAACGCCTTACGTAAACGGCGTATCTTTACTGCGACGGCCGGGCGTACGTTCGTGAATAGGCGTATCTAGCTGATTTACATATTCTAGGCGTAAATCAGCGTACACGCCCCTAGCGGCCAGCGTAAATAGGCAGCTAAGATACGACGGCATAGGAGACTTACGCCGGTCGTATCTTAGCAATATTTAAGCGTATCTCAGTTTAAGACTACGCTTAAATATACGACGGCAGGGATTCGGACTTACTACGGCATATCTACTGATACGCCCGTCATAAGTCTTCATGAATCTGGCCCATTGCGTTCATAGCCGCCGAGTGTATGACTCGGCCCCGCCCCCCGGCGGCCACGTCATTGGATTTAATTGACAGCAGCGGGAGCCAATGGCTGCGCTGCTATCAATCTATCCAATGAAGAGCCGAGAAGCCATTAGGAGAGGGCTTTATGATCTGGTACTGTCAAGTCCATCCATGTCCGGGAAAAAGAACGGAAAAGGACTGCTTCTTTTCCCACTGTAGCTGGTACATTTAGCTATTTGCCCGAGGTTCAGCTTTACTTAGGTGTCAGTAGACATAGTAATTTGTCTCCTTTAAAAGTGAGTTTAATTTTATTATCTGATGAGAGATTGAATTACTTATTTGCAGTCACCTCATTGAGCTACATACCGTGTTTCCCCGAAAATAACCCCGGGTCTTATATTAATTATGCCAACAAAAGACACAGTAGGGCTTATTTTCGGGGTAGGTCTTACCATGTAATGTGCTGTCTTCTCTCCCCCTCTCCCTCCCTGCCTGTCAGGAATCCCCAGTGAGAACGGAGTTAAAATGCTTGTAAAATCCTACAATTCACTCTATTACAGTAGTATATAATGTACAATGTGCGTGTTCCTGTAATATAATTGTGCCAAATACCTTCGTTATAGCGCCATTCTGCGCTTCTGTGACCCGCCGGGGCTCTTTTCCCCATAATTATATTACAGAAACACACACATTGTACATTATATAATACTGTAATAGCGTGGATTATAGGATTTTACAAGCATTTTTAACTAGGGCTAATTTTCGGGCTAGGTCTTATATTGCAGCCCTCCTGGAAAATAACGCTAGGTCTTATTTTCAGGGTAGGTCTTATTTTTGGGGAAACAGGGTAGAAGATTTTTATTGGCTCAGTAGTGATTTTTCCCTTGGAGACTAACTGAGTGCTACATAGATGGAACAAATGGCTCTCCATGGAATGAGCTGCACAAGTACATGCACTATGCAAGGTTAATTGCTACTATGTACTTCTTGTGTAGTCTTCTCCATAAGTAGACAATTATTCCATCGGTCTGGTGATTATTGGTACTCTAGCAATTGATTAATAGCGGTTTTATTAGCACAATTGAGTTAGTTATGTGTAGCTCGAGTCTAATGATGTGGTTGGCAATGATCTTCCAGTAACAAGAGATTAAAATTGCCCTTGTAGCGCCCACCTAATTTTGATGCAGTTCCTTTAACCACTTCCCGCCCGGCCTATAGCCGATTTACGTCCGGGAAGTGGTTTTGAAATCCTGACAGGACGCTCCTGGACGTCCTGCAGGATTTCATGCCGCGCACACCCGTGGGGGCTCGCAGCGCGGCGTTTGGTGATGCGGGGTGTCAGTCTGACACCCTGCATCTCCGATCTCGGTAAAGAGCCTCCGGCGGAGACTCTTTACCACGTGATCAGCCGTGTCCAATCACGGCTGATCACGATGTAAACAGGAAGAGCCGTCGATGGCTCTTCCTCACTCGCGTCTGACAGACGCGAGTATAGGAGAACCGATCGGCGGCTCTCCTGACAGGGGGGGTTCGCGCTGATTGTTTATCAGCGCAGCCCCCCCCTCGGATCGCCACACTGGACCACCAGGGATGCCCACCCTGGACCACCAGGGTGGGCAAAACAAAAAAAAAGCCTGCAAAAAAAAAAGGCTAAAAAAAAAAAAAGCATTAAAAAAAAAATATATGCCAATCAGTGCCCACAAATGGGCACTGACTGGCAACCTGGGAAAATCAGTGCTGCCCCACAGTGTCCATCAGTGCCACCCCAGTGTCCATCAGTGCCACCCCACAGTGCCCATCCATGCCCATTGCCCACCTATCAGTGCCTATCTGTGCCACCCATAAGTATCCATGAGTGCTGCTGCTAGAGATTATAGGGCCAGATCCACAAAGAGCCGCCGTAACTCAAATATTCTGATTTAAGTTACACCGCCGCAAAATTTCTACCTAAGTGCCCGATCCATAAAGCACTTACCTAGAAATTTTCGGCTGTGTAACTTAAATCCGTCCGGCGCAAGGCGTTCCTATTTTCATGGGGCGAGTCCCATTTAAATTAGACGCGCTCCCGCGCCGGACGTACTGCGCATGCTCACGACGTCATTTTCCCAACGTGCATAGCGCGGTTTTACGTTACGCCGAGTTTTGAGAATCGCACTGGGTAAAAAAAGTTGCGTCGGGAAAAAAAAAAGATACGGCGGGAAAAAATAAATAAAAAAATAAATAAATAGCAGCGTCGCGGGTAAGAAGGGTCTACTTTTACAAGGTGTAAACAGTTTACACTTTGTAAAAGCAGCCCTAATTTTACGATTGCCACGTAAGTATTTACGGAGATTTCACAAAGCGAAACCGCTTCGTGGATCTCCGTAAGTGCTCATTTGCATACGCGAAGCGGCATTTCGACTCGAAATGCCCCCAGCGGCGGATGCATTACTGCATCCTAAGATCCGGCAGTGTAAGTCCCTTACACATGTCGGATCTTCTGCCTATCTATTGGAAACTGATTCTGTGGATCAGTTCCAAAGATACTGTAGAAACAGGGATACGACGGCGTATCAGTAGATACGCCGTCGTATCCCTTTTGTGGATCTGGCCCATAGTTTTTAAAGTAACCTTTACAAATCAGTGTAACTGACTTCTGGGGCCTGAGAGCTGCACTTCAAACACCAAAAGGTGGGCAGTTGGGCTAATTAAAAGCTATGTTTTAGCAAGGACATATGTTGGATTCGTGCCTTCCTAACTTGGATTAGTATCACTTGTTGGGGATTAGCCCCCCCAGGCTGCAGCACCAACCTCTTCACCTACCTCGTGCTTGGCTTCAGAGGTGGAGCGCAGTTTTGGGATTGCAATGGGTGGCCCTTAGGCTGCACCAGGGCCCTATTGTACTCCATTCTACCTAGTGCTGATAAAGTGACTTCCTCTTTAGAGGCTAATTCCAGTATACAAGCTTCCCTGTACTCCCCCCTGAAGTGACCCTTCTTTCCCCTTTAGTGAGTGAGAAACTTGTATAGCGCAGCACATGCAAACTGAATCGCCTCAGGGCGCTTGGTATGCATTCCCTTCTGTCTTTAGCCTTCAGAAAAGATGGGTTTTGAGGTTTTTCCTGAAGACCTGGTGATTCACTTCCCTTCGAATGCTAGTTGGTAGAGCGTTCCACAGTCTAGGTCCTTGGACTGCAAATCTTCGTTCTCCTTTGGACTTGTATCTGGCCTTGGGTATCTGGAGTAGTTTTTGGTTAGTGGAACTGAGAACGCAATTGGGGTTGTGACATTTTAATTTTTCACATACAGTACAGACCAAAAGTTTGGACACACCTTCTCATTCAAAGGTTTTTTTTTATTTTCATGACTATGAAAATTGTAGATTCACACTGAAGGCATCAAAACTATGAAGTAACACATGTGGAATTATACATAACAAAAAAGTGTGAAACAACTGAAAATATATTTCATATTCTAGGTTCTTCAAAGTAGCCACCTTTTGCTTTGATTACTGCTTGGCACACTCTTGGCATTCTCTTGATGAGCTTCAAGAGGTAGTCACCTGGCGCAGCACCCCATCATTCTCCTTCTTGGTCAAATAGCCCTTACACAGCCTGGAGGTGTGTTTGGGGTCATTGTCCTGTTGAAAAATAAATGATGGTCCAACTAAGCGCAAACCGGATGGAATAGCATGCCGCTGCAAGATGCTGTGGTAGCCATGCTGGTTCAGTATGCCTTCAATTTTGATTATATCCCCAACAGTGTCACCAGCAAAGCACCCCCACACCATCACACCTCCTCCTCCATGCTTCACGGTGGGAACCAGGCATGTAGAGTCCATCCGTTCACCTTTTCTGCGTCGCACAAAGACACGGGGGTTGGAACCAAAGATCTCAAGTTTGGACTCATCAGACCAAAGCACAGATTTCCACTGGTCTAATGTCCATTCCTTGTGTTCTTTAGCCCAAACAAGTCTCTTCTGCTTATCTTCAAAGCGGAGGTCCGCCAAATTTTTTTTTTTAAAAGTCAGCAGCTACAAATACTGCAGCTGCTGACTTTTAAAATATGGACACTTACCTGTCAAGCGCGCCCGCGATGTCGGTACCCGAGGCAGACCCGTGCTCGGATGCTGCCGCCGCCATCTTCGGTAAGGGAATCAGGAAATTAAGCCTTGCAGCTTCACTTCCCTGTTCCCTACTGCGCGAATCGCGCTGCGCAATCAAAATGACCCCTCTTGTCTTCTGTGACCCATGTGTCTCCCAGAAGACAGCCAGGGGACGACGGGAAGTGACGTAGACCCCCGCAGATTCTGCAGGGGGTCTATGCCTGGAAGTGGGTGCAAATACCTGTATTATTCAGGTATCTGCATCCCCCTCCCCCTGAAAGGTGCCAAATGTGACACCGGAGGGGGGGAGGGTTCTGAAAAGCGGAGGTTCCATTAATATACTTGCCATTTTCCAATGCTTTCTGAACAGTCCAGTGATAAACCAAGCCTGATCTTCCTCATATCTGAAAAGTCCTTGAAAAAAAAAAAAAGTTGCACTGATGTGATGACATCAGCAATATTCTGAGCAGGACTAGTACTACACAGTGAATGCAAGATGCCCCCTCAGGGGTGGGCTATGACACACATTGCTGCCCATGACATTCACAGTAATGTCCTCAGTCTTCTGGTGTTAAATTGGATTAGGCAACATTTAAGACTGAGGACATCTTGTGGTGGAATAGAAGTACTGTGGGCCACAGCTCTGGATTGAAACACGGACTGATTTTTTATTTTTTTAATATTGCTGGGTCTAAAAAATAGCCTGGAGCCAGGCTTTAAATATGATAGCATATGTGTATCCCACACTTGTAGAAGCTCAATAAGGGATGATTTATGAGTACTAGTTAATCCCCTAGCAAACCGAATAAGGTGCAGCGGAGTTCACTATGCGCAATGATTCGCAATGGGAATAAAAAAAAAAAGCAGAATTTTTGCAAGCACTTGCTTGGGTGAACTGCCTCTGGGCCAGATTCTCAGAAGAGTTACGCCGGTGTATCTACTGATACACCGGCGTAATTCGAAATTCCCGCCGGCATATCATTGTTTTGTATTCGCAAAACAAGATACGCCGGAATTAGGCTCGGATCCGACTGGTGTAAGTCACTTACACCGTCGGATCCTAAATGCAATACACCGCTGACCGCTATGTGGCGTTTACGTTCAGGTCTCATTTGACTATGCAAATGAGCCTGATACGCCGATTCCCGAACGAATTTGCGTCGCGTACTCGTCGTTTACGTCGTTTCAGTAAGCGTAAGGTTACCCCTGCTATATGAGGGGTAACCTTGTGCCAGTCCGCCGTATGCCATGTTAAGTATGGCGTCGGGTCTGCGTCGTCTTTTTCCGTCGGTTACGTCGTTTTCCTAAGTCGTTCTTGAATACGACTTTACGTCAATGACGCTCACGTCGGCGTCATTGACGTTTTCCGTCGTGAGCTGGAGCATGCGCACTGGGCTATTTTTCAGCCCGGCGCATGCGCAGTTCAATCGGCGCGGGGGCCGTCCCCTTTGAATTACGCGGCCATACGCCGGGCCATTTACACTACGCCGCCGCAAATTACGGAGCAAGTGCTTGGAGAATACGGCACTTGCTCCAGTAAGTTGCGGTGGCGTAGTGTAAATGGCTTACACTACGCCAACGCGGGATCTTGGAGAATCTGGCCCTCTATTCTTTTAAGAGATCCACCCCAGTGTGTAGATTTAACACCACGAGGTGCTACTACTACACCAACCCCAATGACCTATAGAAAAGCAGCTCAATACTTTTTTTTTTTTACAGTAAACAGCTCAATACTTTTAATGTTGTGGCGACATCTAGTGTTGAATGTGAGCAAAACACTTTTCTCCTCTACCACAACACTGGGGCTGGAAATGCAACATGCAAACATTTGGCACTGCAGCAATGCTTGCTGGATGGCAAAAAAAATGTAGTTGTCACTATTTATTTATTTAAATTTTTCTCAGCACAGAAATCCTTTAATGCTGATCTTTTATTTCATTAAGGTGTGGGACGAGAGGCTAGCCAAATCTGCTGAGTCCTGGGCGAACCAGTGTAAGTGGGACCACGGGCCAAACCAGCTGATGCGTTACATAGGCCAGAATCTCTCCATCCACTCTGGAAGGTAACTCATTCCTCTGTATTTGCTTTATGTATGAATAGTTGCTAAAAAAAGATAATGGTGCTAGGCAGACCACATGACTCCTGTGCTGGAAAATCTGCATTGGCTCCCTATTAATTTGGAGCAACCGATCACAGCCAATCATAATTCATCTCTCTCTGATCTACATGCAAATTATTAGACTTTTAAATGCAATTTTTTTTTTATGAGTGTTTAAAACTTTACAATACATGGTCTCTGCTGAAGCAGAACACAACCCATGGATAGAAATGCTTTGGCCTAATGGGCTTCATCAACATGGGGCTGGTCAACACATGTAGCTCCAAGTGAGTGACTTCACTGTGTTACTAACAATAGATAAGGAAATATCAGGAAAACCACCTGGGAAATGCAAATAACTCTCTGCAAAAAGAGGAAGGCCCTCTGGGTAATATCATCATTGCCTGTTAGGCCTTTAAAGTCTATGTACTGCCAAATCTTTTTGTTTCATTTTGGATTGAGTGGGGGCAAGTTTAAGAGGAAGTAAAAAGAGATTTCTTTCTCCTCCCCCTCCGCCTACTGCTACTATTGCTACTACTACTACGACTAATACTACTACTGCTACTACTATGACTAATACTACTACTGCTGCTGCTGCTACTATTGCTACTACTACTACTACTACCAGTGCCGATCCTGACCTCCCTGGGGCCCTAAGCAAAATGACATGTCACATTAAAGTTGAGAAGCGGGGGGGGGGGGGGGGTTTAGGCGCTGCCGACAGTGACATGTCACATTAAAGATTAAAGTTGAGAAGCGGGGAGGGGGGGGTCTGCTGTCGGAAATTACATCTTACATTAAAGTGAGAAGCGGGGACTTCTTACCTCTTCTCCCATTTACCATGCATCCAGCGTGTTGAGAAGCGGGGTAAGGGGTCGAAAATTACTTCTCATCAGGCGGGGCCTCTATTAATTTACGGGCCCCTAAGCGGCTTGCATAGTGAGCCTATCGGCCCTGACTACTACTACTACTGCTGCTACTATTGCTACTACTACTACTGCTGCTACTATTGCTACTACTACTACTGCTGCTGCTGCTAACACTATTACTGCTACTGCTACTACTCAGCTCTGAATTAACATAGGGACTATTGGAGCTGCAGCTCCAGTCCCCTTCCTTCAGATTGGCCCAGCCCCAGTGGAAAGAGCGAGTCACTAATTCTGCCAAGCCCTGACTACCCAAAGGTACCCACTCTCTCTCACTCTCTCTCACTATCTCTCAACCCTCTCTCTCTACTCCCCCCCCTCTTTTCTCTCTCTCACCCCCTCTCTCTATTTAAAGCGGAGTTCCACCTAAAAATGGAACTTCCGCTTAACCCACTCCTCGCCCCCTTACATGCCACATTTGGCATGTAATTTTTTTTGGGGGGGGGAGTGGGGGCTTCAGGAGAAGGAGACTTTCTGTCCCACTTCCTCCTTCCGCCGAGGGGCTGGAAAGGCGATTAGCTTAATCGCCTTTTCACAGCCCCTCCCTGTAGGCGAGGGCCTGTCCAATCAGACGGCGCCGCGCCACCAGCGCATGCGCAGTGGGTGCCCAGCCGTGACGCCGAAAGCTGTCACTGCCGGGTGCCCACACTAAGAATGAAGACGCCGGCCGGCGAGGAGGGGCGAGGAGCGGAGTCCCGACCGGCGCGTCGCTGGAGCCGTGGAGCAGGTAAGTGTCTGTTTATTAAAAGCCAGCAGCTACACTTTTTGTAGCTGCTGACTTTTAATAAACTTAAAAAAAAGGTGGAAAACCCCTTTAATTCCATTTGTTTAAATAGTTACCGTATATACTCGAGTAGAAGCCAAGTTTTTCAACACATTTTTATGTGCTGAAAATGCCCCCCCTCGGCTTATAAAGTCACCTTTTTGCACCTGATCTCCCGGGCTTTGGGGACCCGGTACTGGCCGGCCGTAGGCCCCCTGGACACCAAACTTGGCACACATTCCTCTACAAGTGTGCAAAGTATGTTGTCCGGGGGACCTACGGTCGCGGAGCACCGATTTTTCAAAGCCCGGCACCCCTTCTATAGACTCCCATGTTAAACGGTCATTTCTCTGGTGACTTTGGGAACCTGGTACCGGCCAGTCATAGGTTCCCTGGACCCGGAAATTGGCACACATGTAGCCCCATTTCTCCTCTACAAGTGTGCAAGGTTTGTTGTCTGGGGGACATACGGCTGGGGAGCACCGATTTTTCAAAGCCGGGCACACCTTCAATAGACTCCCATGTTAAATGTCAGTCTAGTCATGGGCACAGTGAGGCAAGGGCACACTGAGGCATGGGCACACTGAGGCATGGGCACACTGAGGCATGGGCACACTGAGGCATGGGCACACTGAGGCATGAACACAGTGAGGCATGCAGATGGACACCCTAGGCTTATCCTCGCGTCAATAAATTTTCCCATTTTTTGGTGGTAAAATTAGGTGCCTCGGCTTATATTCGGGTTGGCTTATACTCGATAGTATATACGGTACTTACCGTATTTATCGGCGTATAACGCGCACCCCAATTTTAAGAGGGAATTTTCTGGAAAAACTACAGTTACAGTTATAGTTATTTATAATCACTATTTGACATTAGACACAAACTTTTTATGAATTCTTAAAATTACTTCTTATTCTCCCATCTAGACTTTCATGATGTCACAAAAAATAAGCAGAATTTCTTTTACCTGACACCTGTAGCGCGGCTTGGGGCTTCTATACCCAAATGTTCAGCATTCTCATTCTGTGGTGAAGGGGCGGGAATGGCAGCGCTGGCCGAGACTGTAGCGCGTACCTATGGCATACCTCGGAGGGGAAGGAGGGGGACGAGCGCCCCGCCGGAAATCACCGAGCCGTCATCTCCTCTCGGCTCTCACTCGGCTGTCACGTCACACACGCACAGTCCCGCCTCCGCCATCGACATTGGATCATCTCCTGTGACAGACAGAACACTGGTCCAATGCTGGTGGCGGAGGCGGGACTGTGCGTGTGTGACGTGACAGCCGAGTGAGAGCCGAGAGGAGATGGCGGCTCGGTGATTTCCGGCGGGCGCTCGTCACCCTCCTTCCCCTCCGAGGTATGCTATCTGTCGACTTCTCTCATAAACAACATAAAAAAAATTGTGGCTCTTACTATCCCAGCAAATCCTAAAAGAGGAAGTATCCTGACAACCCATCTGTCTACAGGAGAGAGGCAATCCATAATTCCTGGCTAGTGGAAGCATCTATATCGGAGCTGATAAGGTTCCCATGAGCCTGCCAACTGACAACTTTGTGTGCCCAACCTAGCCAGGACAGAGTTGTCATTCATGGGTTCACACTATTGTAACGTGTCACATGGACATCCAGCTACACAACGTCGCATGCCTCTATAGCCAGAACTTATTTTTATTATTATTTTATTTATTTTTTTCATTTTTAGTTCACTCTACTGTATGGCATCTCATGGGCATTCAGCGAAACAACTTCACTTCTCTATACCCAAAGCATATTTAAGGTTTTTAAAATGTTTTTATTTTATTTTTATTATTTTTAGCTCACTTCATAGTAAGGTGTCTCAAGGACATTTATATACACAACTTCATATGTCTCTATATCTAGAACATCGTTTTTTTATTATTTATTTTTTTAGTTCACGGTGTTGTAAGGTGTTTCATGAACATTCATCTAAACAACTTCTCTATAGCCAGATCATATTTTTCAAGTTTTTAGAGTGTTGAAGGGCCAAAATCACTCCTCTATTTCTCCTGGTAACCATTGTCACAGGATTGAAAGTGACAAAGTCCAAAATGATGTTGCCACCAGAACAGGAATAGTGGGATCGTCCAATGGGAACACTAGTCCTGGTGACAACTGTCTAAGAGGGAATTCCCTTAACTTGGAAGACCTTTTCTCTTACTTACTATACAGGCAGGGCCAGGACAAGGGGTGGGCAAGAGGGATGGCTGCCATTCTGCACAATGGTTTATTGCAGGGATGTGGTTGCCCTAATCTTAAGTAAAGAAGGGGGAGGCGCAGGTTGCCATTTTTGCCCTGGGCACTGGATGGCCTTGTCCCGGCACTGTCCACAGATCAGGAAGTAATGGTAAATCTCCCATGTGGAAGAAAGTTCTAAAAAGAACAAAAAAAAACACACATTTTGGCTTTAGATATGCTTTAGGAAGTTCTGCCTCAAAAAAATCTCCCCACCGATTTATTTATGTAGTAGTTTGCATAGATGAGCCTGAGTTTGGTACAAACTTAGACCAATTCCAAGAAGGAAGCTGTCACTTCCACCCACTACAACCCAATCAACTGTGGCCTGCATGTACACAAATGCTCATGACATCTTTGACCTTATATGGCCACATGGCAATGCTGGTCAATGTCACTGACTGCCACATAGCAAAATCCTATCTGGCAAGGCAAGGGACCCACAGTATTTCTCTCCTGCAGTTAAGACCTAACACTAGGTCTTTTGCCTCCCCCAGCCTTTGACTTGGCAGAATAAGGAGAAGCAGTAGACTGATCAGCTCAGTTCTCTGGCACTCGACTTTTTCCTCCTGCAAGAGATTGATATCAGGTCAATTTCAGAGCATTACACTGCTTGAATGAAAAAAAAATGCATTTACAGATGTATTAATGGTTACAGAACTGCATTAATTTATGTATTATATCGGCAATAAGGGGTTCACCTCTAATGCCGCGTACACACGATCATTTTTCGGCATGAAAAAAAAAACATTTTTAAAAAATGTAATTTATAATGATCATTTTTCGGGTTCTGAAAAACGACAAAAAAAAAAATCGAACATGCTGCATTTTTTAACAACGTTTTAAACGATGTCGTTTTTCGGGTTGTAAAAAATGATCGTGTGTGGGCTAAAACGACGTTAAAAACCAGCGCATGCTCAGAAGCAAGTTATGAGACGGGAGCGCTTGTTCTAGTAAAACTACCGTTCGTAATGGAGTAAGCACATTCATCACGCTGTGACAGACAGAAAATCGCAAATCGTCTTTTACGAACACGAAATCAGATAAAGCAGCCCCAAGGGTGGCGTCATCCGCATGGAACTTCCCCTTTATAGTGCCGTCGTGCCGTGTTGTACGTCACCGTGCTTTGCTAGAGCATTTTTTAAAAACTGATTGTGTGTAGGCAAGGCCGTTTTAATGATGAAGTTGGAAAAAATGACGTTTTTTCGAAATGCTGAAAAAAGTTGTTTTTTTCATGCCGAAAAATGATCGTGTGTACGCGGCATCAGGGTTGGAACCATAAGCTGCTTTAAAAACCATTGAGTCTGAATAGGAAACAAAGTAGAGGTGTTCCTGTTGAATTCCATAGCTCCCAACTGTTCCTGATTTCGAGAGACTGTCCCTAATTTGTTACTCTGTCCCAAATTCCTCCTTATTTGTCCCTCATTTTGGCCTGATCAATATAGATGTATATAAAATGCACTTTTTAACTATCAAAAAGTGTTTTCCAGCACTAAACCTTTCATCAGATTTCTAAATTGCTGCATTTGTAAATTCCAAAAGCCAATATAAAGGAATAGTATTGGTGAAAAAAAAGCACTTGTGGGTTTAACCAATCTTGTTTATTTTTGTACAATTCTCCTTTGAGGGGGCGTGGCAAGGGGTGTGACCTATGTCTACATACTATTGCTGATAGGTGTCCCTCGTTCCCATCTCAAAAAGTTGGGAGGTATGGAATTCCAATGTTTTCATGGTAGGCTTCCAAAGTCTGACAGCCCAGCAGTTCTTCCATCATTGAAAGCATTGAGGATAGTTGCAGGGCCGATCCTAGGCAGGGTGCACAGGGTGCATTGCACCCAGGCGCCTGCAGAGGTAGGGGTGCCAAAGTGCCAGAGTTCTCTCTGATCATCTCCTGTACTATGTCTGCAGTCTCTGACCATCTCCTGTATCACGTCTGTAGTATGAAGCCCTCTCTGTGTCCATCAGAGAGGCCCTCCTCCAGGTCCCAATAAAGTACTGTATTTTTTTATTGTAAGGATTCCAGGTTGATGAAGACTTCGTGGGGGAGCATCTCTGTGGTTGAGTCATTGCCATAGAAACATTTGTAAAGGGGAGGGGTTAGTAAAACGATGGTGGCGCCCATGTGGGGGCGCCAGAAATATTTCTGCACCCAGGCGCCTGTGACCCTAGGATCGGCCCTGGATAGTTGACAGTCAAATGCTGTTGCTTTGACGTATGTCCACTGCCAGAACCATGAGTGCCTCTATACCTGTTTTGGATCACTGATAGCCTCATAGCTTCTCAGCAGTTCTGTTAACAGGTATGGGTTGCTTGCATAGAAACACATTCAGCTGGGGGAGGTATGCCAAGAGCGACTACATTGTCTAGCCAAAAATGAGAGGAGGTTCCCCTAAAAGAAGCAGAGATAAGGACAGTGTTTCCAGTTTTCCAGCTGTGATCAGCCTGTTCTCTCCACTAAGTAAATAGACCAGTGCAAACACTGATATCTCCACACTAACAGATGTGAGAGCTATGTCTCTAGCCCTTACAATGGCGGTGATCACCCTTTTTTGTCACTCAGAGTCTCCCTGTTCAATCTTGCTTACATACTACAGAGAAGCCTTTTGCTGCTTTCAGTGCTTTGGCTATTCAATATCATATCCATGATTCATTCTAAATTTTAGGCAGCTAATGAAAATTAATAAAGTGGTCAGCATTGGCGGCTGGTGCTCAAAATATTTAGGGGGGCGCAAACAAATGAAAAAAAAAGACAATTGCAGCCTCACTGTGCCCATCAAAGGCAGCCACTGTGCCCATCAAAGGCAGCCACTGTGCCCATCAAAGGCAGCCACTGTGCCCATCAAAGGCAGCCACTGTGCCCATCAAATGCAGCCACTGTGCCATGCCATCAATTGTCGCCACTGTGCCATTAATTGTCACCCCACTGTGCCATCAATTGTCACCACTGTGCCATGCCAAACGCAGCCACTGTGCCATCAAACGCAGCCACTGTGCCATGCCATCAATTGTCCCCACTGTGCCCACATCAATTGTCCCCACTGTGCCCACATCAATTGTGCCCACATCAATTGTCGCCACTGTGCCCACATCAATTGTCGCCACTGTGCCCACATCAATTGTCGCCACTGTGCCCACATCAATTGTTCGCCACTGTGCCCACATCAATTGTTCGCCACTGTGCCCACATCAATTGTCCCCACTGTGCCCTGTAAAATGCTGCCAGTCAGATTGCCCCCCCCCCCCCGCCCGGCACTTACCTTTCTGGGGTTCGCCATCCTCCTTCCACGGTCCCTCGATGTCTTCTGCCGCCCTTGATGACGCTTCAGCCAATCAGGTTACTGATAACTAGAATCAGTGAACCTGATTGGCTGAGTCTTATCCAAGGGACGTAGCCCACTACGTTCCGAGGATAAGACATCCGGGAGCTGAAGGGCTGTACTGGGAAAGCCGCTGGCTCTGATAGGCACTTCCGCACAGCCAACCAGCTGTCCTTATTCAGATAATCAGCGCCCAATGTCCGGTTATCTGAATAGGCTGGCCACAATAACATACACTCATGCAATGCATGAGTGCATGTTATTTGCGCGGCGCTGCAAAACGAATTTTTAAAAGCCTTAAAGGGCCCGTTTTTTTTTTTTTTTTATGACTACAGGCGGGGGGGCGGCGCCGGGCACCCCCTATGGACGGGCCGAGACTGGTGGTCAGTCTACTAAAATGTGACATTTAAATTAAAGGTATTGTATAGTCAGTTCACATTTTCTTATTTGTCTTATCAGTAATCAAGAAAAGTCAATAGAGGCCTACCTGCCGTTGTTGGCCTGTGTATGGATCAAACCCTGTCTTCTCACCCGCTTGTTATCTGCTCAAAATGGGCATGATAGACAGCCCAAATGCACAGTACCTGCTGTTGGCCATCAATGTGGTCACCGCAAAAAAGCTTGGTGCGCTTACTAATCAAACAAGTGATCCATATTTAGTCTTGTGTTCATTGTTTTAAAATTGTCCCACATCACATTAGGTCCAAGTTGGGTGGGTGGCCTTGGTGGCATTGTTTTAAAATTGTCCCACACCACATTAGGTCCAAGTTGGGTGGGTGGCCTTGGTGGCATTCCAATTTGAGTTGTAAAAGTGTGCTGGAGCCATGGGTGATGGCATACCAGTGTATTACCCCATTCATGAGAGTCTGCATTGACCAAGTTGCTTAGGGCTGTTGGCTTCTTTAGAGTGGCAAAAGTGGGACAGGCATTTGGAATTGTGCCCTACAACAGCGATAAGGCACACTGCAGAGGTGGCAGTGTCCACATCCTTTGGTGTCATGGAGCAATCTCAGACTTTGGCCTATGAGAAGAAGAGCACCAATTTCTGGAAACTGCCAATGAAATTAGTATTCATGAGATCCTGTGTAGAAAGAAGGGGGAAGCAATATACCAAACCAGTGCCTCTCCTGTAGTAAGTTCTACCTATTCCTACACCTAATTATTGTCCCTGTGAGTACTAGCCTATTTTTAAGGTCAGTAAAAGAAACCAGGTTGTTTGTAGTAAATGGAGACATTATTGGTGCATTCCGATGATCCATCAAGCTCACATAAACTTTGTTTTTGCAGGTATAGGTCAATTGTGGATCTAGTCAAGTCTTGGTACGACGAGAGACAACATTACTCTTTTCCTTACCCTCGGGAGTGTAACCCCAGCTGTCCCAACAAATGTAGTGGCTCTGTGTGCAGCCATTACACACAGGTAAGGACTCAATCCAAATATAGCTCCCAAAGACATGATACAACATATACAATATCCTCCTGGTCAGGGATGTTGGTTCTAAAGACTTCAATGGTTCCAAAATGTGTATTGTAAAACGCCAAATGCACCTGGAATATGCAAACTGCAACCTGCATTGGTGTGAACCAAGCCGAATAGTACAGAGGCTGCCAGCTGCAGATACAGTTCCATGCACACCGACAATAATGGCTCAGTCTAGGACTGGGGTCGGCAACCCGTCGATCGCGAACCACCTGTGGACCGTGGGCAGGTAACAGGTGGATCACGAATAGATCCCCAGGTTGCCGACACTGTTTCACCCTGAAAGCTTTAGAGTGTGCAGGCACACACTCAACCAATCCCCGCCTGCAGAGACAGACTCAGCAGCGGGGTAGGGAAAGCCTTTGGATACAGCTCGGAGGGTTTGGCCTTGTGACATGCCCGAGCTCTTCCACTGACTGCGGTGCGCGCCTCTGCACCAGCTCTCCCCCTCCAATCCATCCAAAGCATATGCGGCTGCGTGTAATGTGTGAGAGGAGGGCCGGTGGGGATCAGAATATGGAGCTCTGTCACGACAGCTTCCCTGCACCACTCTGCATAAGTAAAGAACGTTTGTGCCTTTCTGACCCCCCCAATACTCTACACCCTCCTAACCTCCCTGCCCCATGTCCTCCTAACCTCCCTGCACCATGTCCTCCTAACCTCCCTGCACCATGTTCTCCTAACCTCCCTGCACCATGCCCTCCTGACCTGCCTGCAACATGCCCTTCTAACCTCCCTGCACCATGCCCTCCTGACCTGCCTGCAACATGCCCTTCTAACCTCCCTGCACCATGAATTCCCGACCTCCCTGCACCATGAATTCCTGACCTCCCTGCACCATGCATTCCAGACCTGCCTGCACCATGCCCTTCTAACCTCCCTGCCCAATGCCCTCCTAACCTCCCTGCACCATGCTCTCCTAACCTCCCTGCACCATGCCCTCCTAGTCTCCCTGCCCCATTCCCTCCTGAGCCTGCCTGCCCCATGCCCTCCTGACCTGCCTGCACCATTCCCTTCTGAACCGCCTGCACCATGCCCTCCCGAACAGATCTGCACACGTGTTCCAGGTTAGTGCCACAGAAAGTATCTTCAGAAGGACAAATGGCAAACCCTGTGTTTCTCCTAGAAAAGGTTTACTTTAAACTAACCACAGGCCACAAGGCAGGAGTTTGGCCACCAAAGACCCCGTATTGACATGAGTTATCAGATGATGAATGTTAAAGCCTCTGTGGCAGTAATATATTGCCGTCTCTGTGAGATTATTCTTGGAGTTCTGCTCTGTTCATTGCTGCTGAATAAATGTGTGTGCACTGAAGCATTTACAATAGTTTAGAAATCAGACTGAGCCTCCTACACCTACGCCTTATTCCTGCAAATTCTTGTAACATTTATAGCTGAGTCTTTCTAGTAAGGTCTTGAGAACCCCATTCGCTCACACCCCCTCCTCTGGCACCTCTGCGTACATCTGCAGGCAGTTAAACATTTTTCCATAAACGATTCTCCTGCACCTGATCCTACAGCCAGACATTTATTTTTTGAGGAAGAAAGTCTTCCTCTCACATTTCAGTTTTACCATCAGCAGAAGCGTACAGGGTGACAGCTGGTTGTTCGTATTCCTTATAAAACATGAAACTCAAGGTCGCCTTCTTTTTTAATGGTGGTTGGCCTCGGGTTCCATGGCATCCCCTACTTCTTTTAAAGCAGTTTACAGATGGTGGTGGACAGAAGATCGGATGTTAAAAACACATTTGGTTCCCTGATGATAAACTTTGCTTTATTTTTTTTTCCCGACGTGCAGGACACGTAGGCACTTGAAATGCCATCTAAGGTTCAACCGATTCTTATACATTCTAACACAGTGGTTCTTAACCTTGTTGGAGGTACTGAACCCCACCAGTTTCATATGCGCATTCACCGAACCCTTCTTAATTGGTAAAATAAAATATGATTTTTTCAAATTCAAAACATAGGTATATATTTAGGTATATATTTATCTAAATCTAAGCACTGTGCAACAGCTGGGATCCTATCGATGCAACAATTCTGCAACTTCTACCAAAGGCTTGCATTAAAATTAGCAGCAAACATTAGCACAAGAAATGCATGAGCCTCATAGTACTGTACTCAATATCTTTTTTTTATTATTATTTTTTTGTATGTGGTCCACCTTTAAAATCCTTTCTAGATTTCTAGGTTTGGTATATAAGTTATATATCATATATATCAAGTTATATATCATTTACTTAAAGCGGTGGTTCACCCTGCAGAACAACATTTCAGCATAAAATCCGGCATAGTAGCGCAAGCTACACTATGCCGGTCTTAATTTTTTTATCCCCGTACTCACGGTTATATCGTACATAGACGATTCCGTCTGCCGCGGGGAATGGGCGTTCCTAGCAAGAGGGAGGGTGATTGACGGCCGGCTCTGGCACGTCACGCTCCCCGAAGACAGCCGGAGTAGGTCTCGGCTCTTCACGGCGCCTGCGCACAGGCTATGCGCAGGCACCGTGAAGAGCCAAGCCTATTTCGGCTATTTCCGGAGAAGCGTGACGTCCCAGGGCCGGCCGTCAATCACCTTCCCTCTCCATAGGAACGCCCATTCCCCGGAATCTTCTATGTACGATATAACAGTGAGTACGGGGATAAAAAAATACAGACAGGCATACTGTAGCTCGCGCTTTTTTTTTTTATATAGGGTGAACCCCCGCTTTAATAAGCCACTACCGTTCAGAATCAGCCAGAATGTTTATCCGACTCCAGTCCACATGCCATACTAGTCGTCCTGGACCTCCGGCGCTCAGGCCGCTCTCCCCCAGTCCCAGAAACACTGCCAGTGGCCGGGCAAGCAACATGACTCGTCTGAGTCTCTCAGTCTCACCTGCTCTTACGAATCCTGTCTGTCCACGATATGCGCCGCCTGCAACCGCCGTGATCACAGACAGGCCAGCTCAGGCCAGGCCACATGACTTATTCACCCAATCACAGCACGCCGGCTCACCATTGTCGAGACTGAATATGGCGGCCGGTCCAGTGCACAGACACAGTGAATACAAATTAATAGAGTGGCACAGTCCACACTGGAGCCCCCCTAAATGTTGCGCCCTACACCAGTGTGTATAGGTGTGTGTCTTGACCTCCGCCGAACCCGCGAGACTCACTCACCGAACCCCTGGGGTTCAATCGAACCCAGGTTAAGAAACACTGTTCTAACATTTCTGTGGATCCAGAAGAAGGCTAAATAAGCCCGGTGCTTTTAGAAAATATTAACGCACTATATACAAAGCTAGGTAGTTACCCAGGTTGAAAAAGGCAGCTGTGTATATTGTTTGAACTATTCTTCGTCTGGATGATCCAGAAGAGGGAAGTTTGACATGACACATAGAAATACATAAATAGTTACATAGATAGCAAAGTCAGTAAATAATACCTACCCGTATACTGTGTGTTTTAAGGTTTTGTTGATCCAGACACATAAAAACGAAAACCGTAGGTTCAAAAAAAATAAAGTTACATATGTAGCAGTCAGAAAAAATGCAGTATGCCCCTTAGTTCAAGATATCAACATTTTGTTTATCCAAAAGAAGGAAATTAGAAAAGGAAAAAACATCAGGAGGCATTTACAGATATATTATCACCTTGTCCATTCAGGACAAAGTGACAGTATGTTTCTAAAGCCCCAACCACTTCCTTAGTTATACTCACAACACAATACCAGTGATCTCCAACTACTTCTGATTCTGCCAATGCTGGGTAAATAAGCAGTGCTATGATTTAGCAGTGAATCAATACCCCCCAGCATGGTCACCTAATTTAGAGGGTGATGTCACTGCTCCCCTAGCTTCTGTCACAGGTGACCCCTCAGATGCAACGGAGGCCACAGGTGCAGGGTGTGGTATGGTGAGTATAACTAGGGCAGGGGACCCTTTAAAAAAACATTTGCTCTGTATGGGTAAGGTTGTGGGTAGGTGCAGCATGGTGCAGTGGTAATAATTCACAAACAGTCCAGGTGCAATCGGTAGAAACTGTATTGTAGCAAAGGCAGAATTTGTACTGCAGAAGAGACAGAACTTGCATTGTAGAAAAGGCAGAGCTTGTATTGTAGTCAAGGCAAACAGTTCACAACAAACAAGGTGGGAGAGTATCCAACTGGGAGCACTTACAAATATCAACAGCGTATAGTGGAGCAGGTATTAGCCAAACTGACAGCACCTGTCTGGAGGGCAGAATGTCGCCTGGCTGTCTTGTACCCAAATGGGAAGGTTTCCAAGGCAATTGCTAGCCCTCAGCTGTCCCTTCTTGCATGGAACCTCTCTCTGCCACCAATACTGTCCCTGACAGATGGCAAACCTGTCCCTACACTTGAATGCGCACCAAAATCTGGGGAGCAGGGACTCTGTTGATCCAATATGGCCGCCAGGGGTCATCTGGATGCAGCACACCCAAATGGAACGCTGTCTCCAGGAAACCACAGAGAAGCCAAGTTTCCCCTGACTTCCTCCCCAAGCTGTGATGCTGCTCTGATAGGGTGCCACCTATAGTGGAGGAAATAGACTGCACCTGCCTACAAGGTGACAGTGTTTCTTTAAATTCTAATTCCCGATTTATTCCAAAGCACTTTCCCAAAGTGGCAACATTTTGCCAAAAATTTCATATTTTTTTACAATTTCAAGGAAATTTGAACACTCGGCTTTGCTCATCCTTAGTTATCTATAGGTCATCTTATACCTTTTCATATCCTACTGCCAGAGGCAGATTCTCCAGCGATCATGTTATATTACATCATCAATCAACAAGCCCAATTGGTGGTAAGGTATCCAGCTGTTCCAGTAGACCCATCTGTCTTCTCATTTTCAGAGCAGGCTCATTTTTCAGCAATCATTGCTTCAAGCCTTAAATGGAATCTTAAAACATTTACCCTGGCAGCAGAAGATCAATCATTTTTTAGGAAAGAGGGCGGAAAAAAAGGGGGTGAAAAAAGAAAATGTTATGTTTGAGCTGTTTTTCCAACCTTCCCGAGGCAGAGATATTGTAACATTCAAAGGTTTAAAATAAGCGATTACAGCATAGGATTTGGCAAGAGCCGGGAATTTGAACTCAGCAAGTGCCGTCACTGACGCACGCGTCCCGGGCATGAATTCCATTAAGGGCTTTCATTTAGACATATCTATTGCCTTGTTTGTGTTGGCCATAGATCTTGATAGAACCGCAGCTTCTGCCGAGGTTAAGACTTTGATTAACGTTAGCCTGCTTCCCTCTGTCATTTGACTTGATAGTTCTGCATCTACCATGAAAGAATACAAGAGTGCAATTAGTCTCTGTGGCCTGTTTAATGTCGGTGAATCTCAGATTTTGTTTAATTTGGACTTCATGGAGGAAACAAGTCCAAAACCAAATACCACCCCACAAGGCCAAGTCCAAATACCACCCTTAAAAAAACAGAGAGATACATATCGGCTGAGTGCAAGGTTGGGACAAAAGTGAAGCAACACCTTTGCAGTAATATTACTTGTGCTTAAAGCGGGGGTTCACCCTAAAAAAAATTCTAACATTGCATGGAGCCGAGCTATGAGACCGACAGTATGCTGTTGTTTTTTTTTTTTTTGCGTACATACCATTTTAGGGCTATTTTCACCCCCGGCTGCCCCGCGGGAGTGGGCGTTCCTAATCACAGGCTGTGATTGACGTGCTTCCGACTGGCGCATACTGCGCTTCACGAGTTGCCGAAAGAAGCCGAACGTCGGTGCGGCTCTATACGGCGCCTGCGCACCGACGTTCGGCTTCTTTCAGCAACTTGTGACGCGCAGTATGCGCCGGTCGGAAACACGTCAATCACAGCCTGTGATTAGGAACGCCCACTCCCACGGGGGTGAAAATAGCCCTAAAATGGTATGTACGCAAGAAAAAAAAAACAGCATACTGTCGGTCTCATAGGTCGGCTCCATGCAATGTTAGATTTTTTTTTTAGGGTGAACCCCCGCTTTAAAGTGTATCTACCAATCCTTAGATGTAGGGACTACAATCGTTTTTTTTTTATTTATTTTTTTTCCTTTGAAGAAAGAATATATGTACAAGTCCACTATACATTCTTATACTAATGAGGTGGTCCTTCTCCCTTCCAGATGGTGTGGGCATCATCAAATAAATTAGGCTGTGCCCTCAACACATGTCACAACATCAACGTATGGGGAAGTACGTGGAGACAAGCCGTCCTCTTGGTGTGTAATTATTCTATCAAGTAAGTTAGAAAATATCTGTTGTGTGTCTTTCTTTTACTGCAAAACAGACCATAATGTACAAATCTGAATTGTGTTTATAGCAGGGCTGTTTTCCTTTTTCACAGGGTGTCATTTAGGGAATCCGGCCAAACACATATCTAACATTTTCAGTTCCCGAATATGGAATTTTTTATTTAATCATACTTACCTAGCTGGATGTGGCTCTAGGTGGAAAGAAAGAAAATCAAATCCTTTATGAACTGCCTTAGTTCACCTTTAATGACATTTACCAAAAACACCCCTATCCAATACACCAGTGGTCTTCATACTGCAGCCCGAGGGCCAGATGCGGCCCTTTGCTAGCCTTTAACCAGCCTTTGGGGCACTATTCTTTCCAATGATATTAGGCACTATTCCCCCCACTGACACCAACAATGGGGCATTATTTCTTCCACTGATACCAATGATGGAGCACTATTCCCCCCACTGACACCAACAACGGGACACTATTTCTTCCACTGATACCAATGATGGAGCACTATTCTCCCCACTGACACCAACAACGGGACACTATTTCTTCCACTGATACCAATGATGGAGCACTATTCCCCCCACTGACACCAACAACGGACACTATTTCTTCCACTGATACCAATGATGGAGCACTATTCCCCCAACTGACACCAACAACGGACACTATTTCTTCCACTGATACCAATGATGGAGCACTATTCCCCCCACTGACACCAACAATGGGGCACTATTTCTTTAACTGATACCAATGATGAGATACCATTCACGCTACTACTCTTCCTCCCACTGTCCACCAACCCTGAGGCTTTATTTATTCTCACTGATGCTGAGCCCAGGACATTGTCTACCCCCGTTGGCCACAATCCAGCCCCCCTAAAGTCTGAAGGACAGTAAACAGACCCTTTGTTTGAAAAATGTAATATTAATATGAATTTTAAAGAATTCTTTGTATTCAAGCTGCTTATTCCATTGCCCCCCCCCCCTCTTTGACCAAGAGGAAAATGTACAAAGTGTTGGATGTGTGGCCCCAGCAAATCGCGAATGAACATTCTACCTAATTCCCTACCCAGGCATGTATGGTTCACTCTCTTTCACCCTCGCAGAACTTTGAGCTATAATATGGAGGAAAGCAAAGATCCTGGAATGGGGGATAGGTATTAGGTGGCGTTCAAACTCCCAATAAAAAGACATAGACGTGGTGTTCAAAACCCCCCCTAACACCCCAACACAGTGTCCTCTGCCCCTTTCAAATCACCACCCCTCCACTTTAGTGTCCTCTACCCCCCCATAGCAGTGGTCTCTGCCTCCCCCCCCAAATCCTGCCCCCCTTCATATCACCTGTCCCCTGCCCCCCTTCATATCACCTTCCCACACACACTGTAGTGTCCTCTGCACCCCCCCCCCTCCCATAGCAGCACCCTCTGCCCCCCACAATGTGTCCTCTGCCCCCTCAAAGCAGTGTCCTCTGCCTCCCCATCCCCCGGAGAAGTGTCCTCTGTCCATTTATCATCACAATGCCTCCCCCTCACTGTAGTGTCCCCTCTGCCCCCTTCACATTACCCCCCCTACCCCACACATACATACAGCACTGTGTAGGTAGCACTTCCTAGGAGACGGCATAGTGTTGGGTGGAAGGTGAGAGGAGCTGCTGGAGTTAACATTTCATAACAAGCTGGTGATTGGTTGCTAGGACCACCTATCAACCAATCCCTGAGGCAGCTACCTCCCTCCACCCAGCACTTTTCTGCCTCCTGCTCCCCGCTCTGCAGTGAACAAGAATGGCGGTGGCTGGGGGAGGTCACGATCCACCTGTCAGCTTCCCGCGGTCGACTGGTAGATCACAAGTGACCTCCACTCTAGAGGTTGCTGGGAGTTCTTTAAACTATTAGCAATTTCTCAGATACGTTCTTACTGACACCATTGATTGTTTTTTAGCTATCTGTAAGGAGGTAATTCTTCCCAATTGTCCACAAGAGTAAGGAGCATTCTTCCCACTGACCATCAATGTATCATGAGTTGTAGATATGGTAATTTTTTAGCAGCGGTTCCCTGAGACTGGAAAGTTATTTCAAGGGTTCCTCTGTGTTGAAAAGCTTGAGAAAGGCTGACCTAGAAGATAAAATAAGTAATAAATTTGGTGATTTCACTGTCCTGGCTTACAACATCACATTGGTAAGAAAGGAGGAGTGACACTTTAAGGGAGTTCTTGTTTGGTGACTAGAGGAAGGAATGTCACACTGTAAACATGGAAAATGTACTATTAAAAGCTGCTTGTTCAGACTGGTCAGCAGCAGTCAGAACCTCGGAGTCGGCAACAGGCACTGCCTACTACATCCCCGCTTGTGTACACGGCCATCTATCTTCTACAATGTAGTCTAGACTGCATTATATCACTGGGGCGGGTTTATTGGCCAGTTTATGAAGAGGGTCAGCCAACGGCCAAGGTTACGCCATTCATTAAAAATCTCTATGAACTTTCTTTACACACGCTCGGTTTTCTCGGCGATAAAAAGTCAGAGGAGAAAGCCGAGAACGCGGCAGGAAAACCGCAATGGTGATTTGGCCGGGAATCCCGGCCGTGTGTATGCTCCATCGGCACTGCCTCGCAGTTTTTCCCATAGGTAAGTAGTAGATCTGGCGGGAAAAAAAACGCCGGGAATCCAGACGGGAAAATAGAGAGCAGGGGCCAGATTCACAAAAGAGATACGATGGCGTATCTCCTGATACACCGTCGTATCTCTGTTTCTAACTATGCAACTGATTCATAGAATCAGTTACGCATAGATAGGCAGAAGATCCGACAGGTGTAATGGACTTACACTGTCGGATCTTAGGATGCAGTACCGCGGCCACCGCTGGGGGGAGTTTGCGTCGTAAACCAGCGTCGGGTATGCAAATTAGGAGTTACGGCGATCCACAAAGAATTTTCCCGTCGTTACGTCGTCGCAAGTGTTAGATTTTCGTCGCAAAGATAGGGCACCTTTAACATGGTGTAAAATTACTCCACCATGTTAAAGTATGCCCGTCTTTCCCGCGTCGCTTTTGAATTTTTTTTAAATGTTTTCTTTTTCCCGGCGTAAGTCTTTTTTTCACGTCGCGATTCACAAAATGTTGGCGCGTCGTAATTTCGCGCAAAGCACGTCGGGAAATTTGCGACGGGAGCATGCGCAGTACGTCCGGCGCGGGAGCGCGCCTAACTTAAATGGTACCCGCCCCATTTGAATTGGGCCGCCTTGCGCCGGACCTGTTTACGATACACCGCCGCAAATTTCCAGGTATGTGCTTTGTGGATCGGGCACTAAATCGGAAAAAATGCGGCGGTGTAACGTAAACCGGTTACGTAAACTTGCGCCCGCTCTACGTGAATCTGGCCCTAAGTTCTTTATTTTTCCCGGCTGTTTTCCTGAGGGGAAAACTGTGAGGAAGCACACATACACGTCCACCTTTCCCGACCAAAAGCTCTCCTGGCAGTTTTCCTGCTGGGAAAACCGGTCGTGTGTACGAGGCTTTAGTTTTGGATCTTGTGGGGAAGAGTTAACATTTCTGCTTATTTTTGTCTGTGACACCATTGCAAAGATCTTCCCTCAATTGCTGTCCCTGTGACACCTGTACAAGAATTAGGGGTTGGGTATCACCAGGACAGGAACACACGGGGAGAAAATGGGGACACCTATTCCAGTGACTATTCCATTTCAATTATCAATGTCACCAAGACAGGAAGTGAAGGAAAAGCCAACATTTTCTAATTGTCACTAGAACTGAGAGTTCTTGAAGATGGGATGTCCCTTTATTTTAGAGAGGTTTCCCCTCACTTCCTGTTTTATCTCTGGGACGTCTCTGGGACATGCCGTTTAATTCTTCTTGACTTTTTCCAAAACTAAAACAAAGCTTTGCCCTAGATACACCAGATAATTATATAATGAAGGTTTTTCCTCTTTATGTTATTATTCATATCCTTTTTTTTCTAGGGGTAACTGGATAGGAGAAGCCCCTTACAAGCTGGGAAGACCATGTTCGGCGTGTCCGCCCAGTTACGGAGGTGTCTGCAGCAATAACATGTGTTTCTCCGGTGTGAAAAACAACAAGCTCAGCTGGTTTTAAGTCAATGAACGTCCACTTCAATTTTTTTTATTTTCCTAAAACCACAACATTGAATGTCTTATATGTGTTTAGTGCAAGGTAGGTAGGTTTACGTTCCAAGGGGGGCAGCCTACTTACAATTGACATACAGGGGCCGGTAGTGCTACCAGAGTGCAATGTCAGAGAGGGTGTGTCTTGTAAAAATCTGCTGCTCGGCCAATCAATGACAAGACTGCTTCATTGTAATTGGCTCAGGAATATGGGCGTACATCATTTTGACTCTGTCACAAAACACATTAACTTGGTGGCTCAGCCAGTTGTATTTCGGTTGCAGCTTCAATGCCGTTGGACAGAACTGTGAAAGAAGGGTTCCAACTCATATATTTAATGACTCGTTCTGTGGCTGAATGAGTTAACCTGACAGGAAGACACCCCAGAGTGGTAAAGTCCCTTTAATATTGTAGATTATTTATGATCTAAGATAACCCAACACGTTTCAGGGATCTGCTTCCTCAGGGCTAACGGTAAACATCACCTTTATGTTGCTTCCAGCAACCAATTCGTTTGCTCTTTTTTTTTGAAAAGGAGGTGTTGATTGGTTAATATGGACTAAGACTTTCTTTTGGGCCTGAGCATTGACAGTCGGGGTCTTTGTACAAATTCATTGGATAAATGGCACACACATTTATGCAGGCTGCTCAAAAATTCTCTATTTTCTATAATAGATTCAATTTTATGATTGTCATTTCCATCTAGTGGCCAAAATGCAGTGCCTATGGTTGAGGCTTAGTAATCCATATTAGGCAAAATCTGCCATGGGTTACTGCCCTTTGCCCAGAACTGTTTAATGCAACCCATATTCCTGACTTTGTGAATAGAGTGCCATTGTAACCCACAGACAGAATAGGCAAATGCTTTAATTGGCAGCCATTTGTATACATATACATAGATATACAGCGCCACCAGTTCTTCTGAAGAAGCCATGATGGGACTGTTGGCTTTTTTTTAGTTTTAGATGTGGGGAAGAATCAGAATCCCTGTCTATTTTTTTAACTGCTATCTAGGACTCTGTTGAACTTGCAGTCTCCACTTAAGGCTGGGTTTACACCATTGCAAAATGGATGCAGATTCCCCGCATCCAATTTTCAATAGCAGGAGATTTCGATCTGCTCTCTATGGAGCCGGTCAACATATCTCCACTGCGTATTTGCACTTGAGCCCTGTGCGCCTTTTGGTCTGTTTCAGGTCCGAATTCAGACAGAAATTTTGGCTGAAATCCAACCTGAAATGGTGAACGGGGATGCTCAGGACCCCTGCTAGGAGCCGCATTGGTATTAGGTTTGAACTCAGCCTTACATCTATAAAGCGGGACCTTTGGCACAAGACTTCCACAGAAAAGTCAGGGAACGCTGCCACGTGGATGTTTTGGAATGGGATGTTGCTCTTCTCCCTTGCGTGGGGCAGGGGGGCATCTCGATCTCTGTAATTAAGCATTTTGGCCATGAAGGTACGTGGTGGCGCTCCTTGAGGTGGTCAGCGTGCTGGCATTTGGTGGGCTCTCTCCACCACAAATGTGCCAGAGAATGCCGCCCGGCCATATTTGCCAATTATAAGGTTTTCAGGAGATGAGGCAGGATCAGCACCCTCCGCACCTACTGGGAGGCCCACAAAATGGAGATTACAGCGACAAGGCGGTTTTCTGTTCAGAGAAGTGTTTTAGTGGTTGTAGCTGGTCTTTCGTCCTCCCATTATGTGTTTCAGCCTCTGTCATGCTGTCCCAGAGTTTGTGGAAGTCCTTTCGTATGAGGGAAATGTCCACTTTAACCTCTTCAATCTTAGAAGTGAGGGCTGCCTGGCACGTGGAGATCGCTTTCAACACTCTTGCGGTTTCTGCAGCTGGAGGTTCAGAGTCTGGTGTTGAAGCGCCGCCATTTTCCCCCATGGCCTCATTGTCCTTGGTGCTTTATTTGTCGAGCTTTGAGCTGGCCTCAGACACCTTGGGCCAGATTCTCAGTCAGCGGCGTAAATGTAGGTGGGCGTAGCGTATCATAGTTACGCTACGCCGCCGCAACTTAGAGAGGCAAGTGCTGTATTCACAAAGCACTTGCGTCCAAAGTTACGGCGGCGTAGCGTAAATCTGCTGGTGTAAGCGCACCTAAATCAAATGAGGAACAGGGGGGCGTGTTTTATGTAAACTAATCATGACCCCACGTAAATGATGCTTTTTTTCGAACGGCGCATGCGCACGCATGCTCAGTATCACGTTGAATTTTCAAATTAAATTACGCCCGCTTAATGCCTAGTCGACGTGAACGTAACTTACGTCCAGCCCCATTCACGAACGACTTACGCAAACGACGTAAAACACAACGCTGTTCCGACGTTTCCGACGTCCATACCTAACATGATTTACTCCTGCTTTATGAGGGGTAACTTTACGCCGGCGTATGTCTTACGTAAACAACGTATCTTGCTACGCCATGCGCACGTACGTTCATGAATCGGCGTATCTAGCTCATTAGCATATTCAACGCGGAAATCTACGGAAGCGCCACCTAGCTGCCAGCGGAAATATGCACCCTAAGATACGACGGTGTAAGAGACTTACGCCGCTCGTATCTTAGCCGAATTTATGCGTAACTGATTCTAAGAATCAGCCGCATAGATACGACGGCTCTCATTCGGACTTACGATGGTGTACATGGCGCTACGCCGTCGTAAGTCCTTTGAGAATCTGGGCCCAAGTGTGTGGGTGAAACCTTGTGTGTGGGTGTTGAGTGTCCTCCGGGAGGTAGAATAACATGTGCACTGCAGTTTAAACTCCAGGATATTGAGCAGAAGGATAAGTCGCAAACGGAGCTCTCCTCACATGTGTCCAACCTCATCACGCTCCAGGCCACGCCTCCATTATCTAGGACCCCTCACTTCCTGTCCAGGTGACAACTGTTTACTAGACAGGTAGTAAAGACAGGAAAACAAATCTGACAGGGGTTCTATCTTTCCACTTTGCTGGGGGAAAAAAATGTTGAATAAATGCATAAAATGTCATTGTGTTTTGCTAATTGTTGCCATTGTGTACCCAATCTGGGTATTGGTTATGTTGGAATTTTTATGGTTCCTCTGTTCAGTAAGCTGTGAATTTCATTTTTTTTTTCTTAAAAAAAAGCACTTATGTCTGTAAATAAAATTCCTGCATTTATATTATCATTCAGTGGTTGTTTTAAGAGGGATTGGCTGTAAATAATTAAATCATAATCCATTTTGGAAGTATTTTGGCTCCCGCAGAACAGCTCATATATCTGTTTGCTGTAAATTAATAAGGATCAATCTGGGGATATCAATAAAAGTGCATCAGCAAGGGCCCGACCTAATGGTTGTCATCATGTGTCTTGATGAATTCCCCTCCTTTCTGGAATATTGAATGACAGCAGGCTGAGATTAGTTTCCAACAAGACTTCCAATATCAATAGGTCATCTACTCGCAGTTCAGTGGTAAGGCTGTGAAATACTTGCTAAATTTATGCCAAAGGTTACCTGGAGCTTATCTATAAGGCCCCTTTCACACTGGGGCAGTATGTGCGGTGGCGGTATAGCGCCGCTATTTTTAGCGGCGCTATACCGTCGGAAATTGCAGGTGAATTGCGGCGGTATTCGGACGCTAGCGGTGCGGTATTAACCCCCGCTAGCAGCCGAAAAAGGGTTAATACCGCCGGCAATGTGCCTCTGCAGAGGCGCATTGCCGGCGGTATTACCGCGGTGACCCATTGTTTTCAATGGGAAGGAGCAGTATACACACCGCTCCTCTCACCGCTCCAAAGATGCTGCTTGCAGGAGATTTTTTTTCTCCCGCCAGCGCATCGCCTCAGTGTGAAAGCCCTCTGGCTTTCACATTGAGAATGCTGGGGCAGGAGTATTTCAGGCTTTATTTATGCGCTAAAACGCCTGAAATACACCTCAGTGTGAAAGGGGCCTAAGGCTGGCCTCACACCTATGTCCTGGTGTAATGCTAGGGTTGCCACCTTTCCAGATATCACCCGGACAGTCCAGGTTTTGAATCATGTGTCCAGGTTTCAGTTTTTCTGAAACCTGGACACATTATTCAGATCGGCTGTGGCTCCCCAAGTAACAGATATAGTCACACACAAATCTGTTGCCAGGTATGAAGCCAGCCTTAGTGTTTCCATTCTAGAAACATGGGGCCAGATTCAGAGAGACGGGAGCATCTTTAGTTAGGCGTAGCGCATCTCATATGCGCTACGCCGACGTAACATTGAGAGACAAGTACTGTATTCACAAAGCACTTGCTCCCAAATGTGCGCCGGCATAACGTAAATGGGCCGGCGTAAGCCTGCATAATTCAAAGTAGCAAGGCAGTGGGCGTGTTGTATTATAATGAAGCGTGACCCCATGTAAATGAAGCGCCGAACGAACGACGCATGCGCGCGCATGCTCAGTATCACGTCAAATTTACACTCAATGTCTGTGACGTGAACGTAACTTACGCCCAGCCCCATTCACGTACGACTTGCGTAAACAACGTAAAAATATACGCTTGTTCCAAAGTCCATACTTTGCATTACCTGCGCCTCATATAGCAGGGGTAACTTTATGCCGGACGTACGCCTTACGTAAACGGCGTAGCTTAATGCGACGGGCGCAAGTACGTTCGTGATTCTAGGTCATTTGCATATTCGACGCGTAAATCTACGGAAGTGCCCCTTGCGGCCAGTGTAAATATGCACCCAAGATACGACGGCGTAGGAGACTTGCGTCGGTCGTATCTTGGCCAAATTCAGGCGTATCTGATTTCCAGAATACGCGGAAAGATACGACGGCGCACATTTGGACTTACGACGGCGTATCTGGAGATACGCCGTTGTAAGTCCTTTCTGAATCTGGCCCATGTTGCTTACAATAAAGCACAAATCCATCTATGGCCAATGTACAGGTTAATATTCTCATTGTGTATATACATATAACAATTGTATGTGAGTATTGTGGAATGCAATCTATAAAGTGGGGTGTTTTACAAATTCATGTGTTTCTATAACTTAATAAAAAGATGATGAAAAAAATCACAGTGTCTCTCTGTAACATTCTTTATTCTGAGGGGTGGGGGGGGGGGGGGGGACTTATACAATTTCAACTGTAGTGCAGGCGGCTCAGCCATAATCTTTGCTGAACAGCTGCTGCAAGCAAATCACTTACAGGACGAGCTCTGTATAGGGTATGGCATTTCCACTGAAAGTCTATTGTCAGAGGTTTCAAGTGATTGTAAAGTCTCGTTTTTTTCCATAAAAATAACAAACGCGTTATACTTACCTGCTCTGTTGCAGTGGATTTGCACAGAGCAGCCCAGATCCTCCTCTTCTCGGGTCCCTCTTCTGAGCTCCTGGCTTCTCCCTCCTGTTCAGTGCCCCCACAACAATCAGCTTGCTTTGGGATCACCCAAGCCGAGTCACAGCTCTCTGCAGACTGCGTCCATTCAGACACGAAGCCCCGACCTGGCCCCGACTTACGTAAACAACGTAAATTTCGACGGTCGTTCCGACGTCCAACCTTAACATGACTTACCCCTGCTTTATGAGGGGAAAAGTTACGCCGGTCGTACGCCTTACGTAAACAGCGTATCTTAATACGCCGGGCGCAAGTACGTTCGTGAATCGGCGTATCTAGGTCATTTGCATATTTATAATGGGAACGCCAAATGCGTCCAGCATAACTATGCGCCCACGATACGCCGGCGTAGGCAAGTTACGTCGGACGGCTGAAGCCATGTTTTTGGATGTATCTCGCTTTGTGAATCGGCGTAAAGATGCGACTGCGCACATTTGAAATTACAGCGGCGTATCTGGAGATACGCCAACGTAAATGCTTTCTGAATCTGGCTCACGGAGTACAACACAACCACTGTGTTCTGCTATTGAGCAGCAACCCTAGCCCTTTCACACTGCTCTGTAGCAAAATTGGGGTTAAAAACGCATATGCGTTTTTTACCAAGTTTTTGCTGCTTCATATCCGTTTCCTGTGTTTTTCTGGTGCTTTTTTTGGTTTGCCTGCACCTGTGAAAAATGGACATGTGACTCAAAAACGCTGCAAAAAGCAGATCACGGTGCGTTTTACTGCAGTTTTGCCGCGATTACCATTCATTTCAATGGGAAGCTGCATTTTTGCTGCACTTTTCAAAAGTGGTGTGAAAAGTCCCATAGAAAAATATTTTTCTGCTTAGAGTTAAAAAAAACGAAGGCAAATGTATCAGTGTAAAAGGGGCCTGACTAAATCCAAGAACAAATCACTTTAGGGAATTAAATGGTAATTGAAGAGCCTTTTCTGATGGCATTTAGAACTTTATTATAATGCTTACCTGAAAAAGATTTTTGAAATGACTTTCACCTTACCCTTTGCATGCTGCTCCAGATTCTGATTACATTACAACTGCCTGTTGAGATGGCAAATTGGACAATTTTCTCAACTAACACACTACTGAAGTATCAATGAAAAATAAGTAAAACATTTTTTTTTTTTTTTTTTTTTTAAACGGAAGTCTGAGGCCCCCTTTGGAAGGTGGGCCTAGGGCATTTGTCCCTTTTGCCCAAATCCAGCAGTGGCATTTGGACCTAAGGACTCAAACCTTGTCACTTGACAACAGAAGTGACATCAACACCATCTCTAAGTTTTCACACCGGGTATTTCTGGTCTGGCTGCAACAGAGGAATGAGGAAATATCAGTAGGTGGGGGGGAGAAGAGGGCGTTGTCATCGCTGCTCGCACGTCACTGTGACAGTGACAGAGTCTCTTTAACCACTTACTGCCATTCGTTTATCAATGGCGAAGTGGTGAATGCCTATATTTGAAGTGCCATTTTAAAAATTGGAGATGTGGCACAGAAAAGGAATCCTCAGCTAATAAACCAAAAGCCATGCTTTTACTTGTAGTCCCCTTGCACAAAGGGCTGTCTAAAAGCAGTATGCCCCTGGAGGAGGGGAGAGATGCAGCATCCAGACTAGGGTTTCTCAAACAGGGTTCCTCCAGAGGTTGTTAGGGGTTCCTTGACCAATGAACATTTTTTCCCCTCAGATAAGTTTCCACTGACACCATTGATCTGTTTAGTTATCTGTAAGCAGGGCCGTTTGAAGGAATTTGGGGGCCCCAAGCAAAATGCACATGGAGGCCCCTATGTTCTTTTTACTCCCCCCCCCCCTTCCTATCGTACCGCCTGGCAGGAGATTCAGTTTCCTACTCCTGGCCAGACTGAAAGTAAGTGAGCACTCAGGGCCAGATTCACAAATGAGATACGACAGCGTTTCTCCTGATACTCCGTCGTATCTCTGCTTCTATCAATGCGACTGATTCATAGAATCAGTTACGCATAGATATCCCTAAGATCCGACAGGTGTAATTGTTTTACACTGTCGGATCTTAGGATGCAGTACCGCGGCCGCCGCTGGGGGGAGTTTGCGTCGTAAACCAGCGTCGGGTATGCAAATTAGGAGTTACGGCGGATCCACGACGGTTTTTCATGTTCGCTACGTCGTCCGTCGTCAAGTTTCCCGTCGCAAAGTTACACTTTTTTTTTGGTGCCCTAACTTTAGTCAGCAAGTGTATTGCTGTCTAAAGTATGGCCGTCGTTCCCGCGTCGAAATTTAAAAATCAACGTCGTTTGCGTAAGCCGTACGGGAGTACGCTACGCGCGTCGCTGTTCAAAAAAATGATGCGCAAAGCACGGCGGGAGTTAGGAAAAGGAGCATGCGCAGTATGTCCGGCGCGGGAGCGTGCCTAATTTAAATGGCACACGCCCATTTGAATTTGCTCGCCTTGCGCCGGAGGCCGCGGGCGTAGTTTTCATCGCTAGTGCTTGGTGAATCAGGCACTTGCGATGAAAAATTGCGGCGGTGTAACGTATCTAGGATACGTTACGCCGCCGCGATTCTACGTGAATCTGGCCCTCAGTGTGCACTTCCTGTCAGTTCGGCCGGGAACAGGAAACTGAATCGCCTGTACCGCACGGTACCCGGCCGGACTCACAGGAGGAAGGAAGAGGAGCTTGGCTACACTACAGGGAAGGGGAAGAAGTGACGAGAGAGGCAGCAGTTATAGGAAGCGTGGCAAGGGCCCTGCTTGGGGCCCCAAGCAATTGCTTGGTTTGCTTGCCTTGTCGCGACGGGCCTGTCTGTAAGGGGGTAATGCCGCGTACACACAATCAGAAATTCCGACAAGAAAAGTTTGATGTAAGGCTTTTGGTCGGAAATTCCGACCGTGTGTAGGCTCCATCGGACTTTTTCTGTCTGAATTTCAGACAGCAAAAAATTGAGAGCTGATTCTCAATTTTTTCCGATGGGAAAAGTTCTTGTCGGAAATTCCGATCGTCTGTATGCAATTCCAACGCACGAATAAATAAACGAATAAACACTCATGCTCGGAATCAATTTGACGCATGCTCGGAATCATTGAACTTAAGTTTTCTCGGCTCGTTGTAGTGTTGTATGTCAACACGTTCTTGACGGTCGGAATTTCAGACGACATTTGTGTGACCGTGTGTATGCAACACAAGTTTGAACCAAAATTCCGTCGTTTTCTTGTCGGGAATTTCCGATCCTGTGTACGCAGGCAGAAAGGTTATTTCAAGGGTTCTTGAGTGTTGAAAAGGTTGAAAAAAGCTTATCCAGGCCCACTGTCCAGCTCAACGCCATTATTCCGTGTGGTACCAGCATTTAGTGCCCTGTCCATTCAGGGAGGAAGGTCCAAAATAAGACATCTCACGGCTACCTGTTCCAAGAATAAAACAAAACAATAATCTATAATTTAACAGGGTTGAAAAAAATGCAAAATGAAGTCCAGGCCTTATTTTGAGTAAAGTGAATTAGCAGTGGGACGAGTTTACTTCAAGTAGAAGAAAAGATACCTGAAGGCAATGTTTTCCCAGCAGTGCTCTTGTCTTTTCTGAGGAAAGGTGTGAGAAGGCGCAGTAAAAGAAGGCCTGTTTGAGTTTCAGGCCTCAGGGTTGTCATGGCGACAACAGCCTTGTAGATTGGTCGCCATAAGAGACTAGTTACTGTTTAACATCTTCTACATTAGGCCTGATTAGGAGAATCAATATGATAACAGCACAGCACACAACCCTGCCTTGTTTTACAACACCTCGCCTAGCAGGCCTCACCTGGACAGCTTCCTCAGTGACGCTTGTTAACTCTTTTCGAAACTGGGGACACGCCGCAAGACACGGTCAATGTCAACACGCAGATCGTCTCTACCATGGAAGTCACTTACGGTAAGTAGACACGACTTCTTGTATTATTAATATTGCCCCTGGTGTTCATGTGCTTGTCATTGTCTAGAGCATGCTTCACGTTTAGATAGCAAAGGTGACGGCACAGCAAGCAAAATTTGAGAGAAAAAAATCAAAAAGAGACTGTTTTATGGCCCCTGGTTTATATACTGTATATACCATAGATTTGATGGTCATAATTTATGGACTGTATTTTACCAGCGCTTTTTTAATAAATGCTCATCTACGCTAAAAAGAAAATACTTAACATTTGATGTGTTTTCTTTTTTTAATATATTTGAGTTTTTTTTTTCTTATATTTCACTCAAAATGTTGAAATTTTCATTGAAAGACAGAATATGATTTCAAGTTTGTACTTTTTTTTACTATTGTTCTGTTCATATAAAATTATATAAATCAAAAGTTTATTTTTTGGCTTAAAAAAAAAATGTATATATATTTTTCCTTTTTTAGGTATATTTATTTATTTATTTATTTATTTATTTATTTATTTATTTTGTATTGTCTATTATTTTATTATTTTGCTCAAAGTGTTTTGGAATGTTCACTGCAAGACAGACTATGATCTAAAGTTTGTGTGTTTTTTTTTAAATATTATTCTGTTTATTCAAAATAATATAAATCAAAAGGTTTTTGATTTTTGGCTTTTTTTGATTGTGTTTAGTGTTTGGTAAATTCTGATCTAGAAAATGTATCTGTTTTCATCCTGATAGCAACTGTCTAGCAGAAATGTTAAAATGCTGTTTTCACATGACTATGGTAGGGATTATATTTGATGTTTTTGTGGTTTTAAGCAATTTACAGAGATGAATTGAAGTGCTGGCTTCTTTTCACATTTTTCAGTTTTTTTCACACGGTCTTATCGTATGACAATATGACAATAGGGAAGTGGTAATGCACAGAGGAAGTACACACCTTTTTTTAAAAACAGACCCAAATCAAACAGAATTCTTAACTCTGCAAACAGAACGATATAGAAAATGATGTGGGAGGAAACAATGACTTATTGGCTTCTTCTTAAATCAACTTTGTGGGTGAGATTGCACTGAGACAGGATGATCAATGGAACGTTGACAAGATTTATAAATATTTTACTATGTCATTATGTCATCAAATTAATTTTATTAATGAGGCTGTAGAAAGCCAGGGGCCTGGCAGCCAATGCGCTTAAAATAATTTGGGTGAGGTCCAGGGCTTGTATTGCCTGAAAACCATCAGAAAATTAAAAATGCTTTCTGGTTCCTAAACAAGATTGAACTATACCTGATTTTTATAAAATAGTGCTGACTTCATGAATTCTCTAAACGTGTTTGACTGTTCCTGAATTAATTGAATACATTTTATATAATGTATTTAAAAAAAAATTCTACACATGGTTAAAGGGTAGCTCAACACCATTTATCTTTATATTTATATATATTTATCTTCCTAAATTCAATAAACTGGACTAACTCTTCCGAAATTCAATAAACTTGACTGACTCTTCCTGAATTCATTAAACTGGACTTACTCTTCCTGAATTTAATAAACCAAATTGATCCTTCCTAAATGCATTAACCATATTGACTCTTCCTGAATTTATTAACCAGACTGACTCTTCCTGAATTTATTAACCAGACTGACTCTTCCTGAATTCAATGAACTGAATTGTCTGTTCTTGAATTCAATAAACTAGGCGTACTCTTCATGAATTCCATAAAGCAGACTGACTTTGCCCAATTTCAGTAAACTGAAATCAGTAAAGCGGACTGACTCCTCTTGAATTTAGTAAACTGGACTGACTTAATGTTAATGTTCAAATTATTTTCTTTGTTATGGTTGTTTTATTGTTACAACATCTATTTTTTTTATATTTTATATCGCTATTGTATCCATAGTTCATAAACAATCTGCTTTTTTTTTTTCTCCTCACGCCACTAGCGTGAGGGGGAAAAAAGGCTTGTGTTTACATCATTGGTTGACAGCTGATCACATGGGAAGGGGCCGGGAATGGCCCCTCACTCCAATCTGTGATCAGCCGAGGCTCATAGACTCGCTGATCACAGAGCGTGGTGCCGTGCTTGTCCCGCAGGGGGCGTGCAGCCGTTACATGCACGGGAGGACATACATTGATGCCCTTTTGGCAATTTAGGCCCTCGCCGTAGCCGTCTTTCGGCTATAACGTGGTTGCGAAGAGGTTAAAGTGTGAGATAAAATACCGTATTTATCGGTGTATAACGCTCACTTTTTTCTCCTTAAAATCAGGGGAAAATCGTGGGTGCGCGATATACGCCGATACCCGCTTCCTGCGCTGTGTTTGAACCGGCCACCGACATATACCGAGCACAGTACACTCTGGTACACTCGGCCAGGCTTGGCTCTGCTCACGGTCACGCCCTGTGCCGCCTCCTAGCCTTTATGCGAGAGGAGCCGAGCGTGCCCGAGTGTACTGCGCTCGGTATATGTCGGCGGCGGCGTTCAAACACAGCGCGGGAAGCGGGGATCGACTCAACAACAGCGCAGGAGAAGCGGGGAGGACGCCACCAGGGCCGCAGACGGACGCCGGACCGGAGAAGGCCGCCGATGGACGCCGGACAAGACACCAAAACTGTAAGTAATTCTTTTTTTTTTTTTTTCAGGAATTTCCCTTCTACATTAGGGGTGCACACTATACGCCGGTGCGCGCTATAGGCAGATAAATACGGTAGCTCCTTCAACATTCTACATTTTTCTACATTTTCTACATTTTTCAAATGTTTTTTTTGCAATTCACAAAAAAGGCCTACTAAAATAAAGCATGAGTTATTTCATCTAAATGTGAGGTATTTATCTCATGAAACCATGCATAATTTTATCTTATGCGATTTCAAGTGAGGTGGATACAGTGGAGAAGGAATAGAACCCCTGTCAGTTTTTATTGCTAATAAAGAGGTAAAATGGTTTAAACCGTAGAAATATGCCAACTCACCAAGTCAGTGCGGTCCATGCAGCATATATATTAATACAAAAGAAAAAAGGTGACTGGAATACCAGTCAAAGGGAAGCTGCTTTTACAGGACACACGTGGTGTATCAAAACAACTAAGTTAAATTAAAGTGTTACTAAACCCAGGACTCTGCATTCACTATATCTTGTCTCCCACAGTACACAGAACATGGAAATGCAATTATTTAATTATTTTAGTAAATATAAACTGCTAAATACCTTTTCTCATCAGCAGTGTATAGCAGTCTTGTGACTTCTATCAGTGTCTTGTAAAGCCAGACACTGATAGACTGTCCTCTGACTGTCCTATGAGGCGACATGACTCCTGACCCTCTGTCTGGACATTGCTGATTGGCCCTGTGCTGATCACACGCTGATTTTAACTCTCTAGCATTACACACCAAAACTGAGCATGTGCAGAGTGCACCCAAGGCTCCGTACTATCAGGAGATGGATTGCGGACAGTGGAAGAAGGGGAGGATCAGGGAAGACAGGATCAAACAGCCTTTTTACACAATGTGCAGGATTAACCTCCTAGGTTCCACAGTGAGTATAACAAGCATGCTTTACTGCATATACAGATTTTTCTGTTGTGGGCTTAGTAACAGTTTAAGTAAATACATAGGCCGAGATTCAAAGACATCGGGCGCACATTTATGCCGCCGTAGCGTATCTCCTTTACGCTACGTCGACGCAGCGCAGAGAGGCAAGCACTGGATTCACAAAGCCAGTACTGCCAAAACTGCGCTGGGTTTCCTAGGCGTATGTGGAAGTGGGCGTGAGCCATGCAAATGAGGCGTGACCCCATGCAAATGATGGGCCGAGTGCCAGACAGATACGTATAACGAACCGCGCATGCGCCGTCCCGTGGACGCATCCCAGTGCGCATGCTCAGAATCACGTCGGAACTACTCCCTAAGATACGCTGGATCACTGCCTACGGCGTAAACGTAACCTACGCCTAGTCATATTCACGTCCTACGTAACATACGTCGGCTTGTGTTCCCTTTGAGTTACACCTTCTTTAAGGGGCATAACTTTACGCCGGATGTATGACTTTACGCGCACTGCGTCGGACGGACGGACGTTCGTGAATCGACGTATCTCCCTCATTTGCATATTTGAATAGAAAATCAATGGGAGCGCCAAATACGTCCAGCGTAAATATGAGCCCACTCTACGCCGGCATAGGCAAGTTACGTCGGTCGGATGAAGCCTATTTTCAGGCGTATCTTAGTTTATGAGTCCAGCGCATAGATACGATGGCGCATATTTGCACTTACGTGGCGTATCTGGAGATACGTCGGCGTAAGTGCTTTGTGAATCCGGGCCAAAGTGTCTTTATAAATGTCAAATATTGAATAGAAATAGTATAAAAAAATGCAGTCAGTGTGTCCTGCGAGCCCCGAGGTGGGGGTTGCTATCGGTGTGCCTCGATCACTGAGGGGGGGGGATTGCTGTCAGTGTGTCCTGCGAGCCCCGAGGTGGGGGGTGCTATCGGTGTGCCTCGATCACTGAGGGGGGGGATTGGTGTCAGTGTGTCCTGCGAGCCCCGAGGTGGGGGGTGCTATCGGTGTGCCTCGATCACTGAGGGGGGGATTGGGGGGGATTGGTGTCAGTGTGTCCTGCGAGCCCCGCGCGGGGGGGTGTTATAAATGTGCTCCAAGCGGAAGGAGGGGTGCTATCAGTGTTCTGTTGTTGTGTCCTCCACCAGTGTGGGGGTGCTGACAGTGTGCTGCGAGATCAGTATATATGTGATGCTGCTGATCTATATACCCTTTATGTGATGCTGATCTATATACTTTTATGTGATGCTGATCTATATACTTTTATGTGATGCTGATCTATATACCCTTTATGTGATGCTGATCTATATACTTTTATGTGATGCTGATCTATATACTTTTATGTGATGCTGATCTATATACCCTTTATGTGATGCTGATCTATATACCCTTTATGTGATGCTGATCTATATACCCTTTATGTGATGCTGATCTATATACTTTTATGTGATGCTGATCTATATACCCTTTATGTGATGCTGCTGATCTATATACCCTTTATGTGATGCTGATCTATATACTTTTATGTGATGCTGATCTATATACCCTTTATGTGATGTTGCTGATCTATATACCCTTTATGTGATGCTGATCTATATACCCTTTATGTGATGCTGATCTATATACTCTTTATGTGATGCTGGGCTATATACTTTTATGTGATGCTGATCTATATACCCTTTATGTGATTCTGATCTATATACTCTTTATGTAATGCTGATCTATATACCCTTTATGTGATGCTGATCTATATACCCTTTATGTGATGCTGATCTATATACCCTTTATGTGATGCTGATCTATATACCCTTTATGTGATGCTGATCTATATACTTTTATGTGATGCTGATCTATGTACTTTTATGTGATTCTGATCTATATACTCTTTATGTAATGCTGATCTATATACCCTTTATGTGATGCTGATCTATATACCCTTTATGTGATGATGATCTATATACCCTTTATGTGATGCTGATCTATATACTTTTATGTGATGCTGATCTATGTACTTTTATGTGATGCTGCTGATCTATATACCCTTTATGTGATGCTGGGCTATGTACCATATCGGTAATGCTGACCTGTATACCCTGATCTGTGATGCTGAGCTGTATACTCCTGACACTAAAGGCAAGTGGAATACAGGGGACAGAGTGGGTGGATTCTATAAGGGGTGTGGCTTATGAGAAGTGGGAGAGGTCAAAAATAATGTAGACAGGTGAAGACAGCAGATATACATGTAAAACTTATGTAGGGAGATTTCTTTAATCTCTGTGTATCATCTGAGGCTGTTCACTTCACTGGATGCAGTGCCTTGAAAAAGTATTCATACCCCTTGAAATTTTCCACGTAATGTATTTTATTGGGATTTTATGTGATAGACCAACACAAAGTGGCACATAGTTGTAAAGTGGAAGGAAAATGATAAACGTTTTTCAACATTTTTTTTACAAATAAATGTGTGAAAAGTGTGGTGTGTATTTGTATTCAGCCCCCTGAGACAATACTTTGTAGAACCTCCTTTCACTGCAATTACAGCTGTAAGTCTTTTTGGGGATGTCTCCACCAGCTTTGTACATCTAGAGAGAAATCTTTGCCCATTCTTTGCAAAATATCTCAAGCTCTGTCAGATTGGATGGAGAGCGTCTGTGAACAGCAATTTTCAAGTCTTGCCACAGATTCTCAATTGGATTTAGGTCTGGACTGTGACTGGGCCATTCTAACACATGAATATACTTTGATCTAAACCAGGGGTCTCAAACTCAAATTACCTGAGGGCCACAAGACAAGTTTTCATATCCCATGGGGGGGCCGCATGCAAACTTTCAAACTTCAAAAACAACAGTACTGGTGTCAGCGAACGCATTATTAACCCCCCCAGCACTGGTGTCAGTGGATGCATTATTAACCCTGACCACTACACTGCACACAGACCACTACACTGCACACTACACACTGAACACTGAACACTACACACCCCACTGACCACTACACTGCACACTGACCACTACACACCCCACTGACCACTACACACCCCACTGACCACTCACCATCAGGGCACAGCACATCAGGTCACAGAGCCCAGAACATCAGGGCACAGCGCACATCAGGGCACAGCACATCAGGTCACAGAGCCCAGAACATCAGGGCACAGCGCACATCAGGGCACAGCACAGATCAGGGTACAGAGCCCAGCACATCAGGGTACAGGGCACAACACATCAGGGTACAGAGCCCAGCATATCAGAGCACAGCACAACAGGCCACATCAGGTTACGGGGCATGGCAAGGCACATCAGGACAGGGCACATGGCACATCAGGGTACAGGACACAGCACATCAGGGTACAGAGCCCATCACATCAGGGTACATGGGGAACATGAGGGCACAATCAGGGTACATGGGGCACATGACGTCACAATCGGGGTACATGGGGCACATGAGGGCCCAATCAGGGACCATGGGGCACATGAGGGCACAATCAAGGTACATGGGCCACATTGGGGTACATGGGGCACATCAGGGCACATGGAGCACAATCAGGGCACATCTGGGTACATGGGGCACATGAGGGCACAATCAGGGTACATGGGGCACATCAGGGTACATGGGGCACATGACATCACAATCAGGGTACATGGGGCACAATCAGGGTACATGGGGCACAATCAGGGTACATAGGGCACAGGTCAGCGTTTACTTGTTGTGGTTTTCTTCACATGCAGAGTAGCGCAGGAAGCATCTGTAATAAGTTCACTTGTCTGTCATGTCACGCTGCTCCCCAGCCCCCGGGGGCCCCCCTCTCTTCTCGTCCATCCTAGGTGATATCACAAGCAAATGGGGATGGCCGAGAAGAGAGGGGGGGCCGCCGGGGGGCGGGGAGCAGCGTGACATGACAGACAAGTGAACTTATTACAGATGCTTCCTGCGCTACTCTGCATGTGAAGAAAATCTACTCCCCCCACTTCCGCGGCACCCCCCGCCCTGCCTGCGGGCCATTTATAACCGGTCCGCCGGCCGCAAATGGCCTGCGGGCCGGTACTTTGAGACCCCTGATCTAAACCATTCCATTGTAGCTCTGGATGTATGTTTTGGGTCGTTGTCCTGCTGGAAGTTGAACCTCCGCCCCAGTCTCAAGTCTTACAGACTCTAACAGGTTTTCTTCTAAGATTTCCCTGTATTTGGCTCCATCCATCTTCCTATCAACTCTGACCAGCTTCCCTGTCCCTGCTGAAGAAAAGCATCCCTACAACTTTATGCTGCCATCTGAAAATTGGTGATCCCTGTCCTGAGATTCTCCAGCGGTGATCCCTGTCCTCTGATTCTCCAGCGGTGATCCCTGTCCTCTGATTCTCCAGCGGTGATCCCTGTCCTCTGATTCTCCAGCGGTGATCCCTGTCCTGAGATTCTCCAGCGGTGATCCCTGTCCTGAGATTCTCCAGCGGTGATCCCTGTCCTCTGATTCTCCAGCGGTGATCCCTGTCCTGAGATTCTCCAGCGGTGATCCCTGTCCTCTGATTCTCCAGCGTGATCCCTGTCCTCTGATTCTCCAGCGGTGATCCCTGTCCTCTGATTCTCCAGCGGTGATCCCTGTCCTGAGATTCTCCAGCGGTGATCCCTGTCCTGAGATTCTCCAGCGGTGATCCCTGTCCTCTGATTCTCCAGCGGTGATCCCTGTCCTCTGATTCTCCAGCGGTGATCCCTGTCCTCTGATTCTCCAGCGGTGATCCCTGTCCTGAGATTCTCCAGCGGTGATCCCTGTCCTCTGATTCTCCAGCGGTGATCCCTGTCCTCTGATTCTCCAGCGGTGATCCCTGTCCTCTGATTCTCCAGCGGTGATCCCTGTCCTGAGATTCTCCAGCGGTGATCCCTGTCCTGAGATTCTCCAGCGGTGATCCCTGTCCTCTGATTCTCCAGCGGTGATCCCTGTCCTCTGATTCTCCAGCGGTGATCCCTGTCCTCTGATTCTCCAGCGGTGATCCCTGTCCTGAGATTCTCCAGCGGTGATCCCTGTCCTCTGATTCTCCAGCGGTGATCCCTGTCCTCTGATTCTCCAGCGGTGATCCCTGTCCTCTGATTCTCCAGCGGTGATCCCTGTCCTCTGATTCTCCAGCGGTGATCCCTGTCCTGAGATTCTCCAGCGGTGATCCCTGTCCTCTGATTCTCCAGCGGTGATCCCTGTCCTCTGATTCTCCAGCGGTGATCCCTGTCCTCTGATTCTCCAGCGGTGATCCCTGTCCTCTGATGTAAGGAGGAACTCTGCGAACTCCAGGTCAACTTTTGCATCGGGGCCCACAAGCTTTAAGCTATGCCTCTGTGTGCAGTGTTAGTTTCTGCCACACGTAGCGTTTTGCTTTTAGGCCAAAAAGTTAAATTTCTATCTCATCTGACCAGAGCTCCTTCTTTTTCTGTGTCCATGTGTTTTCTTATGACTTTCTTTCACCAATGACTTTTTTTTTGCCGCTCATCCATAAAGGCCAGATTTGTGGAGAGCACGACTAATAGTTGTCCTGTGGACAGATTCTCCCACCTGAGCTGTGGATCTCTGCAGCTCCTCCAGAGTTACCATGGGCCTCTTGGCTGCATCTCTGATGAATGCTCTCCTTGCCCGGCCGGTCAGTTTAGGTGGACGGCCATGTCTTGGTAGATTGTACCAAACTTTTCCATTTTCTGGTGATGGCTTGAACAGAGCTCTGTGAGATCTTCAAAGCTTGGGATATTTTTTTATAACCTAACCCTGCTTTAAACTTCTCCACAACCTTATCCCTGACCTGTCTGGTGTGTTCCTTGGCCTTCATGATGCTGTTTGTTCACTAAGGTTCTCTAACAAAATTCCGAGGGCTTCACAGAATGACATCCCAAGGTACCAATTCGGATCTGGTATTTTGTTCCCTGGGTGTCCTTACATGCCTTGCAGATAACATTTTACACCATGAAGCACATACATCCTTCCTGTTACCTCAACCTATTGTTCCTCTAATCTGAACCCTTATCTGATGGAGACGGGGAATGTTTGCCTCCCCATACAGCCAGACAATGATTCTGTATAATATTTACTAAAACGTATTCATATTGGAGCACCTGGATTATATTTAGGAAAGTTTCAAGGTGTTTGGGTCGCCCTTTCTCAACTTTTTCACAATGGAGCAAATCTTAAAAGACTTTTCTTTCATTATCGGGGAACCCCAACTAAAATATATTATATCTGCAGCTCATAGTACCATAGCGTGACAAGTAGATGTAGCAAAAAACGCAAGACTAAAGAATTTGGTATATCTGACACCTAGTGGGGTAGATTCAGAAAGCAATTGCGTCTGCGTAACCATAGTTACGCAGCGCAATTGCTTAGTTGCGCCGGCGTATCGACTGCTCCTGATTCAGAGAGCTCGATACGCCGACTGCAGCCTAAGATATGACTGGCATAAGGCTCTTATGCCGTCGTATCGTAGGCTGCATTCTTACGCTGGCCGCTAGGTGGCGTTCCCGTAGTGGTCAGCGTAGAGTATGCAAATTGCATACTAACGCCGATTCACAACCGTACGCGCGCCCTACGTACGCAGTTTACGTCGTTTACGTTCGTCTGGTTCCGCGTAAGGCTGCTCATGCTATCCTGCAAAAAAAAAAGTTTTTAAAAAAGGCAGTTTTTTCGGAAGCAGTGATTTTAATAATGTTTAAAGTGAAACAATAAAAGTGAAATATTCCTTTAAATTTCGTACCTAGAGGGGTGTGTAAAATATGCCTGTAAAGTAGCGCTTGTTTCCCGTGCTTAGAACTGTCTCTGCACAAAGTGTCATTTCTGAAGGATAAAAAGTCATTTAAAATCACTGCTCCCGAAAAAACTGCAGTTTTTAAAACTTTTTTTTGCATTGATACAGGACCCGGGTCCCCAAACACTTTTTAGGACAATAACTTGCATATTAGCCTTTAAAATTAGCACTTTCGTTTTCAAACGTTCGAGTCCCATAGACTTTAATGGGGTTCTAAAGTTCACACAAACTTTTGGTCTGTTCGAAGGTTCTGGTGCGAACCGAATGGGGGGGGGTGTTCGGCTCATTCCTAGTTGCTATGAGCAAACCACATTTTTAGGTAGATTCAAGTAGATGTGCCTAAACTTGCGGCGGCGTAGCTTAGCGTGTTTAGGCTACGCCGCCGTAAGTTAGCTAGGCAAGTACATGATTCACAATGTACTTGCCTGCTAAGTTACGGCGGCGTAGCCTAAAGCGGGCGGGCGTAAGGGCGCCTAATTCAAATGTGTGTAAGGGGGCGTGTTTTATGTTAATGTGGCTTGACCTTACGTTTTTGACGGTTTTCCTTACTGCGCATGCGCCGGGTGCCTACATTTCCCAGTGTGCATTGCGGCTAAGTACGCCGCACGGGCCTATTGATTTCGACGTGGACGTAAACGATGTAAATCCCGATTCACGGACGACTTACGCAAACGACGTAAAAATTTCGAATTTCGACGCGGGAAGGGCGGCCATACTTAACATTACTATTCCATTAGGGCCTATCTCTAACTTTAGGCGGCCTATCTCTTACGTAAAAGTACTGCGTCGGCCGGGCGTACGTTCGTGAATCGGCGTATCTCCTCATTTACATATTCTAGGCCGACCACAATAGAAGCGCCACCTAGCGGCCATCCGAAATATTGCAATCTAAGATAGGACAGCGCAAGCCGTCGTATCTTAGATATGTTTAAAGCGGATCTCCACCCTCATTTAAACTATAGCTCCATATTTCTACCGCTGCAAAGTAATCATGAATCGGCTATTTTGATTTTAATTAGCAAATGTGTACCTTATTTATGAGCCATGCTTCCGGTCTGCCCCCCCTCGGGTTTCCGACGGGTTTTCTGCCGTTTCCTGTGCTGCGCTGTGCCTGCTGGGAGCCAGTGTCAGAGCTCTCTAATTGTAATATTCTGCTCTGTTATCCAACATCGCGCGACTTCAGTTCTGTTGCGATGACAACAGAGACGCTCACGCCGCCGGGCACCTTCGCCAGTGCGCATCCACGAGATCGAGCGGTGGATGCTGGGACAGCATCCACCGCAAATAGGAAGTAGCTCCTTGTGGGAATCGAGCGCCCAAAGCCAAGATGGCCACGGGACGCAAACAAGAATAAAAGTATTTATTATGGACGGAATAACAGCGGAGGGGCGGCCAGACACCGGAAACGTGAGTTTAGCACAGCAGTGCTAATACATATTTGAATAGCCCATAAAAAAAAAACGATTAAGCCGTGGGAGATCCGCTTTAAGCGTATCTCTGTTTGAGCATACACTTAAACATAAGTTGGCTTAGATTCTGAGTTAGGTCGGCTTATCTACTGATAAGCCGACCTAACTCTTACTGAATCTACCTATTTGTATGCCCAGTTTGTAAGCCAGATAGGTTCAATATTTTTTAACCCAACTTCACCCCAAACTTTGTTAGGGTTAGGGTCTGTCACTTTTGTATTGCCATTTGTCCCTCTGTCCCTGTGGAGAGTTAAGCCTCGTACACACGGTTCGATCTTTGGAATTGTCTGTTGACAGACTGGTGTCTTAAATTCTTACCGTTAGTACGCTCCTTTTGACAATTGTTGTCCAATTTTCCACCAACAAATGTTGGATGACAGGCTAGTAAATTTTTGTCAAACGACAGTTCCACATCAGATTTTTGTATGGTCACTACACAAATGCATCACACAAAAGTCGAAAGTACAAACATGCATTCTCGGAATCAATGCTCACCAAACACAAAATTAGCAGAAGGGGCCCAAAGGGTGGCGCTCAAGAGCTGAAATTACTACATTCGTGTTTGTGGCACGACAATTTGTGTAACATTGGTATGCCAGACAAGATCCTGGCACACGGCCTTTTGACAAAAATCAGACACTCGGTTGTCCAACAATCGAACTGTGTGTACGACGCTTTACTCTAGGAAATCTTTCCAATGAGGACCCAGGCAAAAACGTTTTCAGCAAACTGTCTTATAGCTAGATTCAGGTAGGGCGGCGCATCTTTCAGGCGGCGTAGCGTATCGTATTTACGCTACGCGGCCGTAAGTCAGAGAGGCAAGTGCTGTATTCACAAAGCACTTGCCTCCTAAGTTACGGCGGCGTAGCGTAAATGGGGCCGGCGTAAGCGCGCCTAATTCAAATGAGGATGAGGGGGGCGTGTTTTATGTAAATGATTGGTGACCCGAGGTGATTGACGTTTTTTACGAACAGCGCATGCGCCGTCCGTGTACATATCTCTGTGTGCATTGCTCCAAAGTACCCCGCAAGGACATATTGGTTTCGACGTGAACGTAAATTACGTCCAGCCCCATTCACGGACGACTTACGCAAACGACGTAAATTTTTCAAATTTCGACGCGGGAACGACGGCCATAATTAACATTGACTAGGCCACCTAGGGGGCAGCTTTATCTTTACGCCGGCGTACCTCTTACGGAAACGGCGTATCTTTACTGCGACGGGCAAGCGTACGTTCGTGAATTGGCGTATCTAGTCATTTGCATATTCTACGCCGAACTCAACGGAAGCGCCACCTAGAGGCCAGCGTAAATATGCACCCTAAGATACGACTGCGTAGGAGACTTACGCCGCTCGTATCTTATCCTAATTTAAGCGTATCTGGTTACCAGAATACGCTTAAATTTACGACGGCGTAGATTCAGAGTTACGACGGCGTATCTACTGATACGCCGGCGTAACTGTTTCTGAATCTGGCCATTAGTATTTAGTCCAAGAAATCAGTAACCTATTTTCTGCACTCTCAAATTTTAGATTTCAATTGTCTTGGGGGCACTAAAAGCAGGAGAGTCACAAGGAATAAATGTATTTTTAGAAATGGCGAAACCTGAAAAATGATTAGGGATACCCCATCTAGGGTGCCGATCGGTCATAGTGTAAGTCTTGAACCTTAAACCATTCTAGAACAGGTGAGAGGAGCAGTAAAGGTGGGTTCCCAGGTGGTCTCAGTATCCTTGCGTCACCTATATACTCATCCATTTTTGAAGGATTCTTCTGGGCGATGGCATGTTTTATCACGGGGATGGAGTGGATATGGCTCCTGTTTAAAGAAGAAAAAACAAGTAAAGTCAATATAAATACAGTGGAACCTTGGATTACGAGCATAATCCGTTCCAGGAGAATGCTTGTAATCCAAAGCACTCTCATATCAAAGCTAGTTTCCCCATAGAAGTCAATGCAAACAAAGATCATTTGTTCCGCATTGACTTCTATGGCATGCAATACCACATGTGGCCAGAGGTGGGGGGGGCGCCAGAGAGCCGCAGAAATACTCTGGGACAGTTTGGCTGATCTCGGAAATGTTCAGAAACATTCGGGAACGGATTATTTCTGAGTATTTCCAAGTGATTCCGAGTATTTCCAAATGACTCAGAAGAGCTTTGAACCGTTCCGAGTGTCACCGGCGCCCCCGCACCTCAGGACAAATGCGGTACTGCACACCCCATTAGCTTGAATTCTGCTCGTTTTGCGAGACAACACTCCCAAACCGAGTCAGAATAAAAAAAAAAAGTTGCTCGTTATTCAAAATGTTTGTTAACCGCGTTACTCATAAACCAAGGTTCCGCTGTATATAATACATACTCAGCACCCATGTGTTCAGTCTTGTCCACATTGCTAAATTCCACATACCCAATCACCAACATCTCCTTGTCACCCATGTAAAATGTATAATGTAACTTATGACTTTTAACCTCATGACCTCCGAAAGGTTTTACCCCCTTCATGACCAGGGCATTTTCTTCCTATTCAGCACTGTGCTAATTTAACTGGGAATTGGTTGGTCATACAAAACTGTACACAAATTATATATATATTTTTTTAAAACAATTCACACAAATAGAGCTTTACTTTGGTGGTATTTGATCACCACTGGATTTTTTAGAGCGTTAGAGCGAGAGCAATAATTCTAGCACACGACCTTCTCTGTGACTCTAAACTGGTGACCTGTAGAAATGTTTAAAGCGTCGCCTATGGAGATTTAAAAGTATTGTAGTTTGTCGCTATTCCACGAGTGTGCGCAATTTTAAAGCATAACAGGGGGGCTGTGTGATGTGCAGGGGGGGCTGTGTAATGTAAAGGAGTCCAGAGGTACAGGGGCTGTGTACTATAACGGGGTCCAGAGGTGCAGGGGCTGTGTAATGTAAAGGGGTCTAGAGGTGCGGGGGCTGTGTAATGTAAAGGGATCCAGGAGTGCAGGGGCTGTGTAATGTAAAGGGGTCCAGAGGTGCAGGGGCTGTGTAATGTAAAGGAGTCCAGAGGTACAGGGGCTGTGTACTATAACGGGGTCCAGAGGTGCAGGGGCTGTGTAATGTAAAGGGGTCCAGAGGTGTGGGGGCTGTGTAATGTAAAGGGGTCTAGAGGTACGGGTGCTGTGTAATATAAAGGGGTCCAGAAGTGCAGGGGCTGTGTAATGTAAAGGGGTCAAGAGGTGCGGGGCTGTGTAATGTAAAGGGGTCCAGAGGTGCGGGGCTGTGTAATGTAAAGGCGTCCAGAGGTGCAGGGTTGTGTAATGTAAAGGGGTCGAGAGGTGCAGGGGCTGTGTAATGTAAAGAGAGTTCAGAAGTGCGGGGGCTGTGTAATGTAAAGGGATCCAGAGGTGCAGGGGCTGTGTAATGTAAAGGCGTCCAGAGGTACGGTGCTGTGTAATGTAAAGGGGTCCAGATTATTATCTTAATTTATTAGCAGGTGAATGTGGCCCTCCATGCATTCACATACATTGAATCCAGCCCTTAAAGCGGTTATAAACCGCATAAACTTTTTTTTTTTTTCCCCAAACCTGCAATGCAAAAGGCATAATAGGCTAGTATGCATCGCATACTAGCCTATTATGAAATACTTACCTCGGAACGAGGTGTGTACCACTTACCTGGTCCACGCCGAGCAGGATGTCATCTTGCTCCGGCGTGTCTTCCGGGTATCGCCGCTCCAGCGCTGTGATTGGCTGGAGCGGCGATGACGTCACTCCCGCGCGTGCGCGCGGGAGATTTAAAATCGGCAGGGTCCGGCGATGCCGGTCCTTCAGCCGTGGAGTCCCCCCTGCGCATGCGCCGCCCGCATTGCGGGGGTAATATCTCCTAAACCGTGCAGGTTTAGGAGATATTCTCCTTACCTACAGGTAAGCCTTGTTGTAGGCTTACCTGTAGGTAAAAGTCCAAATAGTGGGTTTACAACCACTTTAAGTGGAAAAAGGTTGCTGACCCCTGCCTTAGTGCATATAAAGTTCCATAATTTGTTCCTCTCTTTTTATCAGGGGATTTATTTTTATTTTTCCTTTAGGCCCCTTTCACACTGGGGCAGGAGGTGCGCTGACGGTATAGCGGCGCTATTTTTAGTACCGCTATACCATCGGAATTGCGGCGTATTCAGACGCTATTGGTGCGGTTTTAACCCCCGCCAGAGGCCGAAAAAGGGTTAATACCGCCGCAGAGGCGCATTGCGGGCGGTATTACCGCGGTTTCCCATTGCCTTCAATAGGAAGGAGCGGCGGAGGAACGGTAAACACACCGCTCCAAAGATGCTGCTGGCAGGACTTTTGGAGCGGTCCTGCTAGCGCACCACTCCAGTGTGAAAGCACTCAGGCTTTCACACTGAGACTGCCGGGTAGGAGTTTTTCAGGCGGTATTAAGGAGCCTGAAAAACTCCTCAGTGTGAAAGGGGTCTTAGACTTCTAGGATGGTGCGTCTTTTTCTTGTGGTTTGATTCCCGCCATAATGAACTCTCTATTACACATACAAGTTTCCAGTGTACGCTCTTCTGGAGTTTATTTCATTCCAATGCACAACAATTGTTTTATTACATGTAGGTGAAGTGTGAACGGCCATTGTATTTCTACGTGTTAGGGAAAGGCGCATACAGAGCACGCTGAAATGGTCGTCACCGCATGTTATCTAAGCACAACGTACCCAATCTTAAATGTGAATAACCTGGATACAAACAATATATAAAAAAAATATGAGAAATATATGAGTCATACAAATGTGACACAGTGATTTCAAACTTGAATCGTATATCTAGATCAGTGTGTCAGCATACAATCCATATGCCACAGTGCTTCTATGAGAAAAATGGCTGTTGCTGCTACTGACCAACCAAATAGTGAAAACAATACGAAAGATATTACAAAAAATATTGTGTATATATGTGTATAAAACTACAATATGCAGTATGCCAACTGCACCGTGAGTTGTCCAATAACCGATATTGGAACAAAATAAATATCAAAAAAGTGAAATAATTATCAAACAACCATACAAATGTGCTATGTGCTGACTGCACTTAAGAATAGTCCAAATGTCAGGCAATCTTGCGCTTATACAATAGGTTCCAGCAAACACAAGGTTCAATGTTGGTAGTACTGTGTAGAGGAAAGTGCCGCTATCTCTTCCACCCGTCAAAGATGTGCCACCATCACCAATGGTTAAAATCAACACTCACCAGACCCCAGATATTATTAGGCTCCAAAGTGGTGTCTTTTCTTTGTCCGTCAGTGGGTGTTGCCTCCTTTTCCCTTTTACAAGGTGTCATCAATTCAATATAAAGTGCCTCTGACCGGCACTGAGTGTCTTTGGCAGTGTCAACCGTTAAAAGCCGCTGACCAGCATTTAAATGGCGTCCTAAGAGGTGTGCTTGCCCCGCTGTGCTCCGCATGTATTGCTACAAGGGGACCCCTTGTAGCAATACATGCGGAGCACAGCGGGGCAAGCACACCTCTTAGGACGCCATTTAAATGCTGGTCAGCGGCTTTTAACGGTTGACACTGCCAAAGACACTCAGTGCCGGTCAGAGGCACTTTATATTGAATTGATGACACCTTGTAAAAGGGAAAAGGAGGCAACACCCACTGACGGACAAAGAAAAGACACCACTTTGGAGCCTAATAATATCTGGGGTCTGGTGAGTGTTGATTTTAACCATTGGTGATGGTGGCACATCTTTGTCGGGTGGAAGAGATAGCGGCACTTTCCTCTACACAGTACTACCAACATTGAACCTTGTGTTTGCTGGAACCTATTGTATAAGCGCAAGATTGCCTGACATTTGGACTATTCTTAAGTGCAGTCAGCACATAGCACATTTGTATGGTTGTTTGATAATTATTTCACTTTTTTGATATTTATTTTGTTCCAATATCGGTTATTGGACAACTCACGGTGCAGTTGGCATACTGCATATTGTAGTTTTATACACATATATACACAATATTTTTTGTAATATCTTTCGTATTGTTTTCACTATTTGGTTGGTCAGTAGCAGCAACAGCCATTTTTCTCATAGAAGCACTGTGGCATATGGATTGTATGCTGACACACTGATCTAGATATACGATTCAAGTTTGAAATCACTGTGTCACATTTGTATGACTCATATATTTCTCATATTTTTTTTATATATTGTTTGTATCCAGGTTATTCACATTTAAGATTGGGTACATTGTGGCCCTGATATTTCACTTATGTCCATACTCCCAGAGATTTAATACCTCTGGATAATTAGATCAGCGCAGTAACACTTTTCTTCCTCATGCACTATTGACCCCCACTAAGGGCACACAGTACTGCAGCAGATCACGGTTCACATTTATTTATTTATTTATTTATTTTCTTTTGCGCCGGTGACATTCACAACCAATTGTATCTAAGCACAACGCTGCATTTTATATGAATTTTTGCTTTTAATTGATACAACGTGGCTAATGTCATTTGTTTCTGCATTGTAAAAAATAGCTTTTTCAACAAAAACAGGTGATTCTTGTTCCTCGCCTAGAAGAGAAATGCATTGCCTGTGTATAATAATAGCAGAGCTCCCATAGTGTCTGTAAGCCTTTGTTGTGCGGCGTACAATAGGCGGATTGTTGTGTATACTATTATATGATGTCCTTGGTAATAGGTGGATATCACACAGGTGTGTGCCGACAGATCCCTTCACTTATCAGCCATGCTTTTATCTTCTATAATAAAACATTGTACATGTCACATCATTTCCTCAATCTCATTGGATCATTTGATAGGGAAATTCTGCGTTGGGGATTACAATAGAAGGAGAGCACTTTTCCCGTTTGGACTTTCTATTTTCCTCTAGAAATGAAAAAGCATTTGATCTTCCTCTGTAATTGATGTGATCAGCACTTTTATTTAAAAGTAGACGGAAACCCTAACTGCATGACATATAGGGGGGATTTACTACAACTAGAGCAAATGAGAAATGAAGGCTCTATAACTTGTATCATAGGCAGGGCCGCCATCAGGGGGGTACAGGCAGTACACCTGTAAGGGGCCCGGATGTCCCCAGGGGCCCGGATGGCAACACACTTATAATTTTTTTTTATTTTTTTTAGGGGTCCGGAGGTCACCAGGGGCCTGGAGGTGGCAACCCCCCCTTTTTTTTATTTATTTTTTATAAAAAATAAATAAATATTTCCAATATATTTTTATTTTATTTTTTATTAAAGGGCCAATTTTTTTTTTAGGGGTACGGGGGTCCCCAGGGGCCCGGAGATCCCCAGGTCCCCGGATGACAACCCCCCTTTTTTATAAAAAACATTTTTTTATATATTTTATATATATAATATTATTATTATTATTATTATTATTATTATTATTATTATTATTATTATTATTATTATTATTATTATTATTATAGAGGTCCCCAGGGCCCTGGATGGCAACCCCACTCTTTTTTTTTTTATAAATGTTTATTTTATTTATTTTTTTATATATTTTTTTTATTTTAAATTTTTTTTATTAAAGGGCCCAGAGGTCCCGGATCGCAACCCCCCCTTTTTTGTAATTTATTTTTATAAAAAATAATAATAATTTGTGTATATATATATATATATATATATAATATATATATATTATTAAAGGGCCCAGAGGTCCCCAGGGCCCCGGATTGGCTCCTTTTCTTATATATTTTTCTTTATTTCTTCTTTCTCTTGTAAAGGGCCCCCCCCCGCTTCTCAATTCGCGGCAGCCCCCCCCCCGCTTCTCAATTTCAGGCAGCAGCATCCCCCCCCCCCCCCCCTGGTTCTCTGCCATGCCTGAAGCTGTGTAAGGGGCCCCATAATTCCTGATGGCTGCCCTGATCATAGGTGTATTCATAGGCGTGCGCACAGGGTGTGCCAGATGTGCCTGGGCACGCCCTAATCACCCTGTGCTGTGCGCATTCCCCCTGCTGCTTTGCTGCAGAGAAAGGGACTGGGGAATCTCTGTCTTCAGTTCCTTTCTCTCTCTCTCTCTCAAAAGTGAGACATCAGGGGTCTGTTTAGACCCCAAAGCCCACCAAAGCACAAAGCTGTAAAAATAAATAATTAATAAAAAGTTTTTACTTAAAAAAATTATGTAAAAAATTATTATTATTTTATTTATTTTCTTACAATTTAACCTCTTAAGCCCCAGACCATTTTGCAGCTAAAGGACCAGGCCACTTTTTGCGATTCAGCACTGCGTCGCTTTAACCACTTAAGGACCGCCTAACGCCGATATACGTCGACAGAATGGCACGGCTGGGCAAAATCACGTACCTGTACGTGATTGTATAATGCCCAGCCATGGGTCGCGGCACGCGCCCTGGTCCGAAGCTCCGTGACCGCGGGACCCGATTGCCGCTGGAGTCCCGCGATCGGTCCCGGAGCTGAAGAACGGGGAGAGCTGTGTGTAAACACGGCTTCCCCGTTCTTTACTGTGGCGCCGTGATCGATCGTGTGTTCCCTTTTATAGGGAAACACAATCGATGACGTCACACCTACAGCCACACCCCCCTACAGTTGTAAACACACATGAGGTCACCCCTTCAGCGCCCCCTTGTGGTTAACTCCCAAACTGCAATTGTCATTTTCACAATAAACAATGCATTTTAAATGCATTTTTTGCTGTGAAAATGCCAATGGTCCCAAAAATGTTTCAAAATTGTCCGAAGTGTCCGGCATAATGTCGCAGTCACGAAAAAAATCGCTGATCGCCGCCATTAGTAGTAGTAAAAAAATAATTAATAAAAATGTAATAAAACTATCCCCTATTTTGTAAACGCTATAAATTTTGCACAAACCAATCGATAAACGCTTATTGCGATTTTTTTTTACCAAAAATAGGTAGAAGAATACGTATCAGCCTAAACTGAGGAAAAAAATAGTTTTTTTATATATTTTTGGGGGATATTTATTATAGCAACAAGTAAAAAATATTGCATTTTTTTTCAAAATTGTCGCTCTATTTTTATTTATAGCGCAAAAAATAAAAACCGCAGAGGTGATCAAATACCACCAAAAGAAAGCTCTATCTGTGGGGAAAAAAGTACGCCAATTTTGTTTGGGAGCCACGTCGCAAGACCGCGCAATTGTCAGTTAAAGCGACGCAGTGCCGAATCGCAAAAAGGGGCCTGGTCCTTTAGCTGCATTTTGGTCCGGGTCTTAAGTGGTTAACTGACAATTGCGCGGTCGTGTGACGTGCCTCCCAAACAAAATTGGCGTCCTTTTTTCCCCACAAATAGAGCTTTCTTTTGGTGGTATTTGATCACCTCTGCGGTTTTTATTTTTTGCGCTATAAACAAAAATAGAGCGACAATTTTGAAAAAAAATCAATATTTTTTACTTGTTGCTATAATAAATATCACAATTTAAAAAAATATATATATATTTTTTTCTCAGTTTAGGCCGATACATATTCTTCTACATATTTTTGGTAAAAAAAAATCACAATAAGCGTATATTGATGGGTTTGCGCAAAAGTTATAGCGGCTACAAAATAGGGCATAGATTTATGACATTTTTTTTTTACTAGTAATGGCGGATATCTGCGTTTTTTTTCACGACTGCAATATTGCGGCGGACACATCGGACACTTTTGACACATTTTTGGGACCATTCACATTTATACAGCGAACAGTGCTATAAATATGCATTGGTTACTGTATAAATGTGACTGGCAGGGAAGGGGTTTACACTAGGGGGCGAGGAAGGGGTTAAATGTGTTCCCTGGGAGTGATTCTTACTGTGGGGGGAGGGGGGTCACTGGGGGAGGTGACCGATGGTTGTCCCTATGTACAAGGGACACAGCATCGGTCTCCCCTCCCTGACAGGACGTGGATCTGTGTGTGTTTACACACGCACAGATCTACGTCCTTGGCTGTGTAACGGCCAATCGCGACCGCCAGACACGCGCATTGGCATCTCAGTGACGCGGTGGCGCTCGCGCACCCCCCAGTGGCCGGAGGAGTTCTGGCTGAGGGAAGAAGGTTCTCATCCAAGATTTTACAATACATGGCCCCGTCCATTGGCCCCTCAATGTGGTAGAGTCGGCCTGTACCTTTAGTTCCACCTCCGTGCTTGACTGTAGTGATGCTGTTATTAGGGTCATAGGCCCAGATTCTCAAGGGGCTTACGACGGCGCAGCGCCATGTACGCCGTCGTAAGTCCTAATCTGGGCCGTCGTATCTATGCGACTGATTCTTAGAATCAGTTACGCATAGATATCCATTAGATCCGACAGGCGTGAGGCTCTTACGCCTTCGGATCTTAAATGCAATTTTTTTTTTTGTCCGCTAGGTGTCGCCTCCGTCGTTTTCCCCGTCGAGTATGCAAATTAGCTAGATACGCGAACTCCCGAACGTACGCGCGGCCGACGCAGTAAAGTTACGACGTTTACGTTAGGCTTGTCCCGGCGTAAAGTTGCCCCTGGGTATATGAGGCGCAACCAATGTTAAGTATGGCCGTCGTTCCCGCGTCGAAATTTTAAAATTTACGTTGTTTGCGTAAGTCGTCTGTGAATGGGGCTGGACGTCATTTAAGTCCGCGTCAAAACCAATGACGTCCTTGCGACGTCATTTAAAGCAATGCACGCCGGGATATTTTAGGGACGGCGCATGCGCAGTTCGTTCGGCGTGGGGACGCGCTTCATTTAAATGAAACACGCCCCCTACCCGCCGAATTTGAATTCCGCCGGGTGATTTACGTTGCGCCGCCGCAACCTTACACGCAAGTGCTTTGTGAATTAAGCACTTGCCTGTAAAACTTGCGGCGGCGTAACGTAAATCAGATACGTTACGCCCGCCCAGTTTTACGCCATTCTACGAGAATCTGGGCCATAGTCACCATTTTTCTTCGCCTACACGTTTGCACGGCTCTTACACTACAAGGCAATGTGAGCTTACAATCTAAAAATGCATTCATCCAACGTAAGCTGCCCATCATTGCTCTGGACTGACTTCCTGGTGGTGACTATGCTGGACTATGTGTGTGTGATGTGTATCAGCGAGGGTGACCCCACAGGAGAGAAACTCAGAAGTGTTGTCACCCTATAATAGGCAGTGGCTGAACAAGGACTTTTATGGCAGGATCACCAAGAATTTTTAATTATGGCAGGATCACCAAGGATTATTTATTATGGCAGGATCACCAAGGATTATTTATTATGGCAGGATCACCAAGAATTATTTATTATGGCAGGATCACCAAGGATTATTTATTATGGCAGGATCACCAAGAATCCTTTATTATGGCAGGATCACCAAGAATCCTTTATTATGGCAGGACCACTAAGAATCCTTTATTATGGCAGGATCACCAAGAATCCTTTATTATGGCAGGATCACCAAGAATCCTTTATTATGGCAGGATCACCAAGAATCCTTTATTATGGCAGGACCACTAAGAATCCTTTATTATGGCAGGATCACCAAGAATCCTTTATTATGGCAGGATCACCAAGAATCCTTTATTATGGCAGGATCACCAAGAATCCTTTATTATGGCAGGATCACCAGGAATTATTTATTATGGCAGGATCACCGGGAATTATTTATTATGGCAGGATCACCAAGAATTTTTTATTATGGCAGGATCACCAAGAATTATATATTATGGCAGGAACACCAGGAACCGGGGCCTCCATCAGGGGGGTACAGGCAGTACACCTGTAAGGGGCCCGGAGGTCCCCAGGGGCCCAGATGGAAACCCACCCTTGTTTTTATTTTTATTTTTTGTTATAAAAAATTTTTTTTTTTATATATTTTTATTTTATTTTTTTATTAAAGGGACAATTTATTATTATTTTATTTTTTTTAGGGGTCCAGAGGTCCCCTGGGGCCCGGAAATCCCCAGGGCCTCGGATTTTTTTTTATATATTTTTTGTATTTTTTTATATATATATATTATTAAAGGGCTCAGAGGTCCCCAGGGCCCTGGATGGCAACCCCCCCCCCTTTTTTTTAAAAGAATGTTTATTTTATATTTTTTATATATATATTTCTTTATTAAAGGGCCCAGAGGTTTCTTTTCTTTATTTTTATTAAAGGGCCCATAGGTCGCAGATAGCAACCCCCCTTTAAAAAAATAAAAAAACATATTTTTGTATATATTTTTTGTATTTCTTTTTTTCTTTATATTAAGGGGCCCAGAGGTCCCCAGGGCCCCGGATGGCTACCCCCTCCTTTTTTTATATATATTTTTCTTTATTTCTTCTTCTCAATTTGCGGCAGCCCCCACCTCCTGCTTCTCAATTTCAGACGACAGCACCCCCCGGTTCTCTGCTCCAGGGGGCCCATGCCTGAAGCTGTGTAAGGGGCCCCATAATTCCTGATGGTCGGCCCTGCCAGGAACTTTTTATTGTGGCAGGATCACCAGGAATTATTTTTTTGAAAGCTGTAGAGTTGCAGCTGAAATTTAGGTATGAATTGTATTGAATAGTTATATTGTTCTGGCTTGGACCAATGTAAGTATGCATACCTCATCCATGAGAGATCCCCGTTGAATCTAAATATCACTGTAGTAGCTGGCGTTACTACACCGATAGTCAGCGGTATTGCCGCCATGGAAGCAGAAAATGAAGGCAGCAGTCCCCGAAGTGACACGTTTAGGGGTAGATTCACAAAGGAGATACGACGGCGTATCTCCAGATACGCCGTTGTATCTCTGAGTCCGGTCGGTCGTATCTATGCGCCTGATTCATAGAATCAGTTACGCATAGATTTCTGTTAGATCCGACCGGCGTAAGTCTCTTACGCCGTCGGATCGTAACTGCATATTTACGCTGGCCGTTAGGGGCGTGTACGCTGATTTACGCGTCAAAATATGTAAATCAGCTAGATACGCGAATTCACGAACGTACGCCCGGCCGACGCAGTACAGTTACGCCGTTTACGTTAGGCTTTTCCCGGCGTAAAGTTACCCCTGCTATATGGTGACGTATATGCGGCGTACCAATGTTAAGTATGGCCGTCGTTCCCGCGACGAAATTTGAAAAATTTACGTCGTTTGCGTAAGTCGTCCGTGAATGGGGCTGGACGTCATTTACGTTCACGTCGAAACCAATGACGTCCTTGCGGCGTACTTTGGAGCACACTGGGAAATTCCACGGACGGCGCATCAATCACGTCGGGTCAGGGTTAATCTACATAACACACACCCACCTCTTCACAATTTGAATTAGGCGCGCTTACGCCGGCCTATTTACGCTACGCCGCCGCAACTTTCTTTTGAGAATACGGCACTTGCCTGTAAAAGTTGCGGAGGCGTAACGTAAATAGGATACGTTACGCCCGCACAAACATACGCCATTCTACGTGAATCTGGCCCTTAGTACGTAACACACCTGAACGTGGGAATGATCGATGATTCTGTTTACTTTCTAGGGTGAAAAGGTAGTGTTTAATGTTGAAGAAAAATCCAGCCATCATTTACAGAATTACTGCCTTGCTAAATCAACAAACCTGAGCGAATTGTTAGGCTGACACTCTTTAAAAGCAGTAAAATCCTTTGCAAACCTAAAGCTGCAAAATGTAAAAGGGACAGGAGGTGGCGCTGTGCACCAAGGTTTTATATTGTCCCAAGCAGGGTATTGTAAATCCATAAAGAGCAATTAAGCTGCTTTTACAGCCTTCTAATGAGAACATCAGCCTGTACTGCACGCAAGGCATTCCCATGGGAACACGCCACCTTAACACTAATGTAATAAAGATATATAACACAGGTATTGATGGGCTTGTGGTGGAGGTGGATGTGACTGAAAAGCATTTTAAATTTGCTTGATATTGAAAGAAGTTAGACAACAAAAAAAAAAACTTCAAGGGGCACTCCAGTAAAAAAAAAAAATGTATTAACCGTTGCATCTGATGGGGTCCTCCAGTATACATAATGGGGATTTTCACTTTTTATTGTATATTCAGAGACCCAATTCTGCTGCCTCAAGCAGACATTTGAGGGTTCTCCAAACAAACATTACATCCAACACTAGTGTATATAATATGGAGCTTTGGATATTGGAGACTGTAGATATGACACAGTGTCAGTCATCTCCTCCTTCACCTAAGCCAGCACTTCTACCATCAGCCTAACCTAAAATTGCAGCTGGTGTTCCCAATATTTTCACATCAAAAATGACTTAATTAAGCCCTGCAATAATTCAGGGTTGGTAATCGCTGACAATACACGAATTTGCAGGCCAGTCAAGTTCTTCCACCCCCAAACTCACTTTGTGGACTGGTCCAAGTCATTTGGTGGAGGGGGGATTATGGTGTGGGGGTTGTTTTTCAGGGGTTGGACTTGGCCCCTTAGTTCCAGTGAAGGGAACTCTTAAGGCGTCAGCATACTAAGACATTTTGGACAATTTCATGCTCCCAACTTTGTGGGAACAGTTTGGGGTTGTCCCATTCATGGTCCAACATGACTGCTCACCAGAGCACAAAGCAAGGCCCATAAAGACATGGGCCCAGATCCACGAAGAACTTACGGCGGCGTATCTATTGATACGCCGCGTAAGTTCTACGATGCGCCGGCGTATCTTTGTTTTGTATTCACAAAACAAGATACGCCTGAATGTGGGTTAAGACGTATGTCTTAGTACGGCGTTGGATCTTAGGTGCATATTTACGCTGGTCGCTAGGTGACGCTTCCATTGATTTCCGCGTAGAGTATGCAAATTAGCTAGATACGCCGATTCTCAGAACGTACGTCCGCCCGGCGCATTTTTTTACGTCGTTTGCGTAAGGCTTTTTCTGGCGGATAGTTACCACTGCTTTATGAGGCGTACGCAATGTTAAGTATGGACGTCGGGCCAGCGTCTAATTTTCTGTCGTTTGCGTAAAACGTTCGCGAATAGGGCTTTGCGTAAATTACGTTCACGTCGAAAGCATTGACTATTTGCGACGTGACTTCGAGCATGCGCACTGGGATTCCCCCATGGACGGCGCATGCGGCGTTAAAAAAAAACTTCATTTACGTGGGGTCAAGATGAATTAACATAAAACACGCCCACATCTTAGTCATTTGAATTTCGCGCCCTTACGCCGACACATTTACACTACGCCGCCGTAACTTATGGCGCAAATTCTTTGTGGATAAGGAACCTCCGCTCTAAGTTACGGCGGCGTAGTGTATCTGAGATACGCTACGCCGGCCTATATATGCGCCGAGGTACGTGGATCTGGCCCATGGGGTGGAGGTGAATAAGTAGAATAAATAGAGGCTCTTCTTTAAAAGTGAATTGATAGAAATCCAACACCAGCAGCAATGTGAAACCTTCTTGTTTGAAACCTCCACCTCTAGTAATGAGAGCGCTTACCAGATAATGTTGACCCTCTACAGCTAAAGAGGTCAATTAGGCAATAATCAAACCCATCCGTGATATTATTCAGATGTTGGTAGGAATACCCACGCCCTCTGTCGAAGTCGGAAGTGACGAAACGCGTTAGGGCGTGGCTACAACGGCGCAACAAGGAAGACACATTGCGTTCCACTGCTAACCAGCCAACTCGGATTACCATACTTGCTTCACAGCACGCGTGCGGCCCCTGTGTGTGGAGGACGGCGGTGACAGCGGTGAACCCTTTGTTTATCCTTACATGTTCATTTGCAAGTGCTTTTCTGTACGGGCATTATTAGTGGGTGTTTTCCTGACTTATCTGGGGGTTACATTTTAAAGCAATATCACACTATTTTAGTGCTTTTTTTGTCTTATATGTACCTCTACTGAGAATAATCCTGACAGTACCTGGAGGAATATGGATGGTGTGATTTAGGAGGAAAACTTAAAATTTTATTTGGAACTGGAATTCACCAGTTCTCAGTGCTGTTTTATCATTTGAACCACTGGTTTTCCTCCAGGCCGCCCCCCCCCCCCCAAAACAATTAGGTAGATAAAACGTCAAAATGTACACTATAATCTCCGGCAACTGATTCAAACCCACACTTCCAGGATCGATAGGGACGTAATGATGTCAGCACGCAGCACCGCCCTACATGTTTCGTCATAAATTACGTCTTTTGGGGCTAAGTAGTAGGGGCGAAGTGAAGAAGATTGCTAAATGCTAGAGCTGTTTTCCTGGTGCAGATTTCCCCTCACTCCCTGTCTGGTAAAATATTGGCCTGCATATCAGGAAGTGAGGGTAAATTTCTCGAATGGATCCCTGGATAGTGGTAAAACCTGGCAAGGGTTATAATCATACCTCATTGCATCCAAAACAAAAATAAACGAAAATTGTCTGTAGATACATGTTAATATTCTGTTATAGTTTGATCATTCAGAAGACAAAGGCAGTTGTGTTAGAAGAGGATCACCCCCTCCTCCATACACATAGCTCCCAATTGTCTCTGATTTTGAGGGACTGTCCCTGATTTAGAACAAAGTCCCCCTCCTCCTCTTTTGTCCCTCATTTTGGCCTGGTCTATTTAGTTGTATATAAAATGCACTACTTATCTATCAAAAAGTGTTTTTACAGTTCTAAACCTTTCATCCGATTTCTAAATTGCTGCATTTGTAAATTCCAAAAGCCAGTGTATAGGAATAGTAGTGGTAAAAAAGCACTTGTGGGTTTAACTAATAATTTTTTTTACAATTCACCTTTAAGGGGAGGGGGGGTGTGGAAAGGAGGTGTGTCCTATGCCTACATACTTTTGCTAATAGGTGTCCCTTGTTCCCATCTCATAAAGTTGGGAGGTATCTACCGAGCCATATGGCTTTTCATTTTTACAAATGTAGTCAACTATCGTGTTTCCCCAAAAGTAAGACCTACCCCAAAAATAAGACCTAGCATTATTTTCTAGGAGGGCTGCAATATAAGCCAGAAAATAAGCCCTAGTTTTAAATGCTTGTACAATCCTATAATCCACTCTATTGCAGTAGTATATAATGTACAATGTGTGTATTTCTGTAATATAAATGCAGGGAAGAGAGCTCCAGCGTTTTACAGAGGCGCAGAGCGGCGCTATAACGAAAGTATTTGTCAAAATGATATTACAGAAACACACATTGTACATTATATAATACTGTAATAGAGTGGATTATAAGATTTTACAAGCATTTTAACTCAGTTCACACTGGGGATTCCTGTCAGGCCGGGAAGGGGGGGGGGGGGAGAGAAGACAGCACATTACATGGTAAGACCTACCCTGAAAATAAGCCCTACTGTGTCTTTTGTTGCCAAATTTAATATAAGACCTGGGCTTATTTTCGGGGGAAACACGGTAGTACAAAGCTAGTGCTGGGCTTTCTTATTAGAGAGCCTAGCATGGTTTGCAAATAAAAAAAAAACATTGTTGTGGAAGTATCGTGTCACCCTAACCACAGTGGTGGGAAATCCAACATTTTACACAAGTCACTGTAACAGGAATAGAAGGGCAATTTTCCAATGGAGACACTTGTTTTGGTAACAATTGTCTAGGAGAGGATTTTGCGTAGTGTGAATGGATTTTTTAATTTTCTATTGAAGGAAAATCTCCCATAGCTACACAGCAAAGAAGAAAAAATACCCCTAACACCATGCATGGGGTCAATGAGACGTATATCTCCTGATCATATAAAAATGGAATAGGTCCACATGGGACCCCATATAAGAAGAATCTAAGAAGCCCTTTCTTCTTATATGTGTCCCTTATGGATCTATTCTGTTTTTATAAAATCAGGAGATATATGGCTCATTGACCCCATGCATGGTGTTAAAGCGGAGTTCCACCCAAAAGTGGAACTTCCACTAATCTTATCCCCCCCCCTCCGGTGCCACAATTGGCACCTTTCGGGGAAGGGGGGATAGGATATCTTTGACAGGTATCCTCCCACTTCCGGGAGTCCCTGCCGCGGAGCCGTGACATCACCACGGGGCTCCCTCTTCCTCCCTCGGCCGCCAGGCCAATAGGAAAGAGGAGCAAAGCCTTGCGCATGCATAGTAGGGCCGAAAGGCTACACTGCCGGGTTCCCGTACCCGCAACGGCAGCGGAGCACCCGACAACTGATGGAAACATCAGCTGCGGGTGCCGACATCGCTGGACTCCAGGACAGGTAAGTGTCCATTTAATAAAAGCCAGCAGCTGTAGTATGTGTAGCTGTTGGCCTTTAATGTTTTTTTTTATGGGGTGGAACACGGCTTTAAAGGGGTTGTAAACCTTGGTGTTTTTTGCAGCCCCCGTTTTATTTACCTGAGCCCCGAATTTCCGAGGGCGATATCCCGCATTGTTCTCTCCATGGTCGATCGGCTCCTCATTGGATAGATTGATAGCAGCGCAACTATTGGCTCCAATGATGTAGCTGCCGGGGGGGTGGGGCTGAGTCATACACTCAGCGGCTATGCACGCCGCGTGTATAACACGGGAGTACGCCTGCAAGGTAACCCCCTTGGGAGAGAGCTTCCCAGAAGGGGTTAGCTCCTTGGGGAGTAGCCGAGACAGCCGTCGTGGGACCCCAGAAGAGGATGTTCAGGGGCCACTCTGTGCAAAACAAACTATACAGTGGAGGTAAGAGCTGGTTCACACTGGGGCGACTCGTCGGGCGACTCAGCCGCCTGACAAGTCGCGTCCCATTCTTTTCAATAGAACCGTTCTAATAGGAGCGACGCAAGTCGCTTCCGACTTAGAAAAAGGTTCTTGTACTACTTCGGGGGCGACTCAGGGCTACTTGCATTGACTTCTATACAGAAGTCATTTTGCAAGTCGCCTCTGAAGTCGTCTTCAGGACGCCTTGCCGAGTCGCCCCCGAAGTCGTGCCGCTCCAGTGTGAACCGGCTCTAAGTATGACATGTTTATTATTTTTAAAAAAAACATAGTATCACTTTAAGGGCATCACTAAAACAGGTCTGAGTTTGTCCCATTTTAGCAGGAATATCAACAACTGACTTTTTCTATCCACGGAAAAAAGTATTTGTCAAAAATATTTATCTAGACATTTTATTGCCCGTAAAGTGCGATACGAAAATATTTGCTGTGTTGGATCTGCAGGCGCGATGAGTATTTGTACACAGATTTCCACCGCCGCAAATTTCAAGAAAAGTGGCTGAAGCATTACAGAAGTCTGTCACTCTTTAACCAAGCTAATCCCCTTGCCTTGCCTTCTGAGTTCATCTCATGGCATCCTCGATAAATAATGAACTATTTAAAAAATATATAACTATCTGGCAGAAGGTTTGCTGAGTGATAACATTTTTGGGGCTATCATTCCTTTTAGAGCCACTTGTAATGCGATGGTGTTTATCTAAGACACGGTGGTTGTAAAATTGTGTCATTGGTGCTTATTCAATGGCTCTTCAAAGAAGTCATGTGTGAGATCAATAACCTAAAACACCAAATCATAGCTAATGGATGGCCAGGCACTCAGGTCTCGTAAGAAAAGTCCCATGGTCTTCTCCCGTCTTGTGGGAATGAGGCAATCATCTTGCATGCTAAACTATTGTGCCTCTTGATTTTGGTTCATGCAAAGGACCTGACCATTTATGACCAAACCTTTGTAGATAAATGATCAGCACACCTATATGAACTTTCAGAATATCCAATTCCAAAATATGGAGTTGCCTTCGACCCCAACCTTTGGGGCTATGAGCAGGGGAGGGCTGGGCCGGGGGGCAGGGTGGCAATTGCCTCCCAGGCCGCTCTAACTTATGTTCATAATGGTCGGCAGCCTCTGCCCTAGGAAGTTGGGCCGGGGGCATGGCCACAGTGGCTCGCCTTTAGCTGTTGCATTCTGGGAGTTGTAGTCCACGCTTAAGCTCCCGGTGGGTAGAAAACAGAGCAGTGCAGAGGAAACTACAACTCCCTGGGACCGGATGGTGAGCTCATTCGACAGTTCAATGGGCCACTTGACTGGACTTTCCCCCCAGGCCTAAGGCTGCCAGCCCTCCCCTGGCTATAAGGCCTTGTACACACATCCGAGAATCTTGTCAGGAAAAAACAGTCGTTTTCCCTGACGAGATTCTTGGCAAGAAACTCTTCCCGCCGGAGTGTACTGACTTTCATTTCAAAAGAACCGCGGTTCTCTTGATGTGCTCGTCACATTCGATGCCGTCGCCGCCATCTTGCTTCACCCTACCGTGCATGCGTCAAAGTCATTTCGAGCATGCGCGGGTTTCCACAGCGACAGGTAAGTATACACACTCTCGGGTTTCTCGTCGGGAAACAGGCAAGACAAGAATCTCGACGAGAAAAAAGAGAGCAGGTTCTCTTTTTTTCTCGTCAAGTTTCTGGCCAGATTTCCAGACGTACACACAAACGGGAATCTCGGCAAGAAGCAGTTTTCTTGCTGTTTTTTGCCAAGAAACCCGGTCATGTGTACGAGGCCTTATGCCGCGTACACAGGATCATTTTTCGGGTTGTAAAAAACAACAGGCCAGATTCACGTAGATCGCTGCATCTCTGCAGCGGCGTAACGTATCTCATTTACGTTACGCCGCCGCAAGTTTTACGGGCAAGTGCTTGATTCACAAAGCACTTGCCTGTAAAAGTTGCGGCGGCGTAGCGTAAATCCTCCGGCGCAAGCCCGCCTAATTCAAATGATCCGGGTAGGGGGCGTGGATCATTTAAATTAGGCGCGTTCCTGCGCCGATCGTACTGCGCATGTGCTGTCCCTAAAATTTCCCGACGTGCATTGCGCTAAATGACGTCGCAAGGACGTCATTGGTTTCAACGTTAACCTAAATGCCGTCCAGCGCCATTCACGGACGACTTACGCAAACAACGTTAAATTTTCAAATTTCGACGCGGGAACGGCAGCCATACTTAACATTGGCTACGCCACCAAGGGGGCAGCTTTATCTTTACGCCGCGTATCTCTTACGGAAACGGCGTAAATTTACTGCAACGGGCAAGCGTATGTTCGTGAATCAGCGTAACGACTCATTTGCATATTCTACGCCGACCGCAATGGAATCGCCACCTAGCGGCCGGCCTAGAATTGCAGCCTAAGATCCGACGGTGTAAGTCACTTACACCTGTCGGATCTTAGGGAGATCTATGCGTAACCTGATTCTATGAATCAGGCGCATAGATACGACCGTCGGAACTCAGAGATACGATGGCGTATTAGGAGACACGCCGTCGTATGTCTTTCTGAATCCGGCCCAACGTTTTTCAGGCTCTAGAAAAAACAATGTTTTTTCAACTTGATCATTAAAACGGCCTTGCCTATACATGATCGTGAAAAACAAATGCTCTAGCAAAGCGCGGTGACGTACAACACGTACAACGGCACTATAAAGGGGAAGTTCCATTCGGATGGCGCCACCCTTTGGGCTGCTTTAGCTGATTTTGTGTTAGTAAGAGACGATTCACGCTTTTCTGTCTGTTACAGCGTGATGAATGTGCTTACTCCATTACGAACGGTAGTTTTACCAGAACAAGCGCTCCCGTCTCATAACTTGCTTCTGAGCATGCGTGGATTTTTCACGTTGTTAAAGCCCACACACGACGATTTTTTACAACCCGAAAAACGACAACGTTAAAAACATCGTGAAAAATAGAGCATGTTCGAAAAAAAAATTGCCCGTTTTTCAGAACCCGAAAAATGCTCTGAAGCCCACACACGATCGTTTTTAACGACATAAAAAAAAACGTAATTTTTTTAGAACCTGAAAAACGGTTGTGTGTACGCGGCATAACAGTATCCACTCTTCTGGAAAGGGTTTCCTCAAGATTTTGGAGTGGCACGGTGTGAAGGTGTGCACATTCAGTCAAAAGAGAATTTGTGAGATCAGGTTGGATGAGAAGACCTGGCTCACGTTTGGCATTCCAATTTCAGAAGTACTCAGTAGGGGTGAGGTCAGGCCACTTGAGTTCTTTGACACCAAACTCCATCAAGTTTTTAGTTTTTTTGGAGCTGGCTTGAAACAGAAATGGGCCTTCCCTAAGGTTGGAAGGGCACAATCTTCTAAAACGCCATTGCACGTAGTATGACATTTTAGGCAAGATTTCTTCAGTAGGAAAGTTCTTCAGTAGGGTTTAGGCCTCTACAGGACATTTGAGTTCCTCCACTCCAAACTCATCAAACAATGTTGTCAGGACCCAGGTCTGAACATACGAACTCTGCAATGTCTGGTGATACTTCTTGCGGAGCCACCTGAGATGCTGGACAGCAGTGGAGGTGCGTCCATAGAGGGCGCAGGAGCGCTGCCCCCTCTCTCCTGCACCCGTCAATCAACAATAGATAGATTCATGCATTGCATCATGCAGATGCCCGGCGCCTGCAAGGTTCCCTTGTCAGGCGCCGGGCATCTGAATTATAGTGGTGGGGGTGTTTTGGAAGTGCCTGATTAGAGCCAAATTGGTAAACAGCGGGTGCACTGCTGTACGTTCAGTGCTTACGTACTGCTGTGTTAGGGACTCGAATAAATCACTTCCCTAACACTGACCAACCTCTCAGCCAATCAGGTGCACCGGGTCTGGTTACCTGTCAGCTGATTGGCTGAAGTGACAGGCGCTGTGATTGGACGACTATCAAGCATCCAATCATAGCAGAGATGACATGAAGAGGACAGGAGAAGACATCGAGGACTCGGAGGGAGCCTGGAGGACAACACTGACCCGAGACAGGTAAGTGCCAGGCGGGGGGGGGGCACACTGGCAGCATTTGATGGGGCAAACTGGTGGCAATTGATGGGGCAAACCGGCAGCAATTGATGGGGCAAACTGGTGGCAATTGATGGAGCAGACTGGTGGCAATTGATGGGGCAAACTGGCGGCAATTGATGAGGCACACTGGCAGCAAATGATGGGCACAGTGACTGTGTTTGATGGCACAGTGGCTGCATGTAATGGGCACAGTGGCTGCATTTGATGGGCACAGTGGCTGCGTTTGATGGGCACAGTGGCTGCGTTTGATGGACACAGTGGCTGCGTTTGATGGCACAGTGGCTGCGTTTGACGGCATAGTGGCTGCGTTTGATGGGCACAGTGGTTGCAATTGATGGGGGTTTTTTTTCAGTTTGTTTGCACCCCTCCCCCCCCCCCCCACACCAAAACTTTGAGCACCAGCCACCACTGCTGGTCAGCATCCTGTCTGATTCATTGGACAATCCTACCTTGTGCCCTGTTTCTGCTGAACCTTGAACTCCTTGCTCCCTCATGAACTTCCTATTTAAACCATTCCTTTGCAATTCCTGTTTGTCAGATTATTGTGCTCTCTCCAGTCAATATCTCGCTCTTGTCACTCCCGTTGATCGTATCTCTGCTAAAATTTGTTACAAACTTTTGATTTGTTCCCTAACTATGCTTCCATTTGATCCCAACCTGCGACCACTTGTTACCGACCTTTGGCTTGTTCCATGACTATGCTTCCACTTGATCCCAACCTGCAACCACTTGTTACCAACCTTTGAATTGTTAACTGACTACACTCCTGCTTGATCCCTACCTGCTATATCTGTTACTGAATCCCAGCTTGCTCACCTCCTGGTAGGTACTAACAGGCAGCAAAATCCATCTCCACTATTAGGTGTTCTGGAAAACACTGGTTGGTGTTTAGGCCCTGCACCTCCGGTGAGCACGTGTGAGACAGTTTTAGTGGACATTTTTTTTCCATCTGACCCCCCACCCCCTTTAGCAACTCACGTTTTTTTGTTTTGTTCGTCAGCACCAACCCCCGCCCCCCGTCCCACTTATCATCTCGCGGCAGGAGAGAGAAAAGAAGAGATGACACTTCAGTTACCAAAACCCCCCCCCCCTACTTATCATCTTGCGGCAGGAGAGAGGGGGGCCCCACCCCCCTGGTTCTCTGCTCAAAGGGGGCCCTGCCTACTAAAGCTGTGTAAGAGGCCCCAAAACTTGTGATGGCTGCCCTGGTTAGAATTGTTACCAATTCTCTCTGTGGACTACACAACACCTTCCCCCTATGTTATGCGAGGGTGACGGTGTTCTATAGTCCTATCCTAGAGTGACAACACTGCTCCACCATAGATAGTCTTAAAAAAGAGAACTAATGCAGCCACCACATTGTTAATCTGCAATATAGTACATTTGAAGGTTTAGATACACTTTGGGCTAGATTCACGTAGCTGCGCCCATTCGTACGGCGGCGTATCGTATTTACGCTGCGCCGCCGTAAGTTTGAGAGGCAAGTGCTGTATTCACAAAGCACTTGCCTCCTAACTTACGGCGGCGTAGCGTAAATGGGGCCGCGTAATTCAAATATGAAAGGGGGGCGTGTTTTATGCTAATGTGTGATGACCTGACGTGATTGACGTGTTTTCCGAACGACGCATGCGCCGTCCGTGTACATATCCCAGTGTGCATTGCTCCCAAGTACGCCGCAACGACGTATTGGTTTCGACGTGAACGTAAATTACGTCCAGCCCTATTCGCAAACTACTTACGCAAACGACATAAAAAATTCAAATTTCGAAGCGGGAACGACGTCCATACTTAACATTGCGTGCGCCTCATAGAAGCAGGAGCAACGTTACGCCGAAAAAGCCTTACGCAAACGACGTAAAAAACTACCGCCCGGTGCACGTACGTTTGTGAATCGGCGTAACTAGGTAATTTGCATATTCAACGCCTGAAAACAACGGAAGCGCCCCTAGCGGCCAACGTAATATTGCACACAATTATACGCCGCCGCATTCAAGTTACGTCGGCGGTGGAAACCTATTTTTTGAGTGTATCTGCCTTTGAGAATCGGCGTAACGATACGCCGGCGCAGATTTGAAATTACGGCGGCGTATCTGGAGATACGCCGCCGTAATAGCTACCTGAATCTAGCCCTATATCTATAACTATTTACCTATGTCCTTTAAGGCCAATCATTTAGCAACTGCCCCACAAGTCATCGTGTTTTCTAACACTCCAGGTAGGAGCACAGTTGTGGTAATACTTAGTAACCTCATGATCTCACATGTGGAAATCTGGAAACCCTGACCTATTCCTGGTACTTGATCCTTTATGTAGCTGGAGCCTCTTTGCTCCTTTCTGGTCAGCGAATTGGTTAACCTCTCATTTTAATTGGCTGCCCCTTTAACACCTCCAGCAAAGGAGGTTATGAGACGAATTAAGGGATTATTCTTGTAAAGCAGAATTTTCTGCACTACGGGAACACAGGGCATTGTTCCTGCTGGGTGGGAAGTGCCCTTGTCTCTGGTGCAGACCTCCATAGAGCGATGAATGAGGATCGAGATGATGATTTCCTCCATGTTATCTCCAGGTACGCACATCACTTTCCTTTTTAAAAGGAATGCTTATAGAAGTAGCCAATGCAAAGGTCATGACTGCTATTTCAGGGGGCCATGGTCAGCATTTGCACATAAGGCCTATAGTCTAAAAGCCTCATTTGTAGCATGTCGAATGTGCGGGGAAAGTGTGTGGCGACTTGCGAAAGAGTGCGGGATTGAGCATGCTGGTCCCTCAGTAAGAATTAATTATACATCACTGACGTGATCAATAATTAATTGATTAACTTCTCGTTAGACCTATGCGTGTGCGTAAAGGGGTGCATTAAGGGCCCTTTCACACTGGGGCATTTTTCAAGCGCTTTAGCGTTAAAAAAAGCGCCTGTAAAACGCCTGAAAGAAGCTGCATCTGCAATCCCAATGTGAAAGCTCGAGTGCTTTCACACTAAAGCGCCTAAAAACACCCCAGTGTGAAAGTGGTCTTAGCGTCAAAAAAAAGCGCCTGAAAGAAGCTGCATCTGCAATCCCAATGTGAAAGCCTGAGTGCTTTCACACTGAGGTGCTGAGCTGTCAGGGCGTCAAAAAAAGTCCTGCATGCAGCTTCTTTGCAGCGCTTTAGGAGCGGTTAATACACCGCTCCTAAAGCCCCCTTCCCATTGAGGAAGCTTTTTTTAACGCCAAAGCGCCTGAAAAGCGCCTCAGTGTGAAAGGGGTCTTAGCAGCGCTTTACCAGCATTTTCGGGCGCTGGCAGTGTGAAAGGCCTCTGAAAGCACTTGGGCTTTCACATTGGGATTGCAGATGAGGCTTCTTTCAGGCGCTTTACAGGCTTTTTTTAAACGCCAAAGCGCCTAAAAAACGCCCGAAAAACGCCCCAGTGTGAAAGGGGTCTTATTGTATCGTTAGACAGGCGCATTTTCATGCATCAATATGCGTTTTCTTTGTACCTTGACATGCATTTTGACACATGCTTTCAATAAATTGGGGTTTCAGCACTGATGAGCAGGCGCTGATGGGCACTGATAGGAGGCACTGATAGGTGGCACTGATGAGCTAGCTCTAATTGGAACTGATAGGCGGCACTGATAGGTGGTACTGATGGGCACTGATAGGTGGCACTGATAGGCACTGATTAGCAGACACTGATGGGCACTGAAAGGCAGCACTGACTGGCACCACTGATGGCCACTGATTGGCACCACTGCTGGGCACTGTTGGGGCTGCATTGATCATCAGAGCACTGATTATCTGTGCAGGTCTCCCCTGTGAGAATTAGAAAATGCCGCTGATCGGCTCTCCTCTTTTCACACGCTGTGCCGTTAAGCGGAATTTCCTTGTGATCAGCTGTGATTGGACACATCTGATCACATGGGTAAAGAGCCTCATCATTGGCTCTTTACCGGGATGGGGGATTGGGCTGCCCTATGCGAAACACAGGGAATTGTGTAAAAATCACCCATGAACAAACACTAGTGGAGTCACAAATTCCCACTACCTGAAGTGTGAATGGGGCCTAAACCTTTATACCTGAAATAAACAATCATACTTACCTATATTCTTGTGACTTTTTCTACATACATACCTATTTTTGTTCTGCTTCTGTGCTGCCTGGATCCCCGTTCTCGTGCTGCCATTTTGAAACTGTCTATAATACATCGCATGCGTGAGATGAAGCAAATCAATGTAATTTCCTATGGCGCATAAGCGAGATGAAGCGCATGACATCGTGTGGCATGTACTTTTGCACAGAATGGGTAAAACAGTAATTGGCACTGGCACCTTGAACCTGATCCTACACTCTTGGTCCCTCCCCTGCAGTTCTAGTGGCAGGAAAGGAGGACTTTGCTTGTAAATAGGCGGAGTTTGGTTCTTTCTGGGCGGGGTGTACAAGAGAAATTTGAATCTTTCTTCTATCTTTTTGGCAAGTACAGTGTTTATTCAGTGCCTGTTTTACTTCGAACAGTCCATTGTAAACCACATAGGTGACTTATTTACCATTACCCAGCACCAAATATAACTCTCCTTTTATTGACGGCAATCAAAGTGTAAGTAGATGGTACCTTCCAAGAAGTCTACAAAGGACATTTCTGCTTTGGGAAGGGAAATATTTGTATAGAGTAAATTATTTATAGGGCAGGGATTTCAGTTTATGAATATTATCAGTACACTTGAGTATAATGATGGTATTTTACAACTTACAATTGTAATTTTCCATTATACAATGAAGTACACAAGTATGTCTTAAGAGGTGAAAGAATTATGTTCTAATATAATAAGGCCAGAAAGGGCAAGTCTCACCTTCAGAGCAAAACCACTCTGTAGCACTGAGACTGGCACACAAAGGTCTGAAAACATTGATTTTGCCACATTCAGCAAGAAAGCCGATTGCATTGTCTGACCTACAAATATCCACTAGAGGGAGTATCCACAACTTTCATTTGACATATGCCTCTGGAATAGCAAGAAAGATACAGTAGGAATTTTTTTTTTAAATATCAGAACTTCAAAAACTCGTATCTGCAGATTCAGTCGACACCTTTTGAGGGCTCAGATCTGCAGTTTCAACCAGCGTGTTGTGCAGGCTCATAGCTGCGAGTCCAACCAACGCATTTTGGAGGCTCAAATCTACAGGTTCAGCCAGTGTATTTTGGAGGTTCATAGCTGCGAGTCCAACCAATGCATTTTGGAGGCTCAAATCTACATGTTCAGCCAGTGTGTTTGGGGGTTCATAGCTGCGAGTCCAACCAATGCATTTTGGAGGCTTAAATCTACAAGTTCAGCCAGCATGTTTTGGAGGCTCATATCTGCAGATCAGCCAACACCATTTGGGGGCTCAGATCTGCAGGTTCATCCAATGCATTCTGGAGGCTCAGATTTTCCCCTTTCATCATGGCTTGTATTGAAGCAAATGAGTGAGCTCATAATGATATAAAAATTGTGGTGCAAAATTTTGGAAATGGAAAATGCATGCTAGTTCCCAATATTGGTCATATGATCTAATTTTGTGAGAAAGTGTGGGATTTATGGGATTTGATGACCTCACTGAGGAGTTTTTATAAAGCATATGTCTAATCTAACCTTGTTATCTCTGTGCATCAGGACTGCACTAATAATGACTCAATTTCCTATGAAGTCATTGTTTTATCTTTATCTATTGAGTGATATTTGTAGGTTTATAGAATTACGGAGTCACTGCTCTGGGGATCTTGATGTTTAATTCAGTGTTTCTCATTCTTTCTTTAGTTGTGGCACCTTTTAAAAATATGCAAAATCTTGAGGCACCCTGGTCTAAAATGTAAAAAAAAACCCATAAATGTTACTTATCAACCGGAAACCTGAGCCTGTGTTGATGCGCACAACCACCTTCACATCAGAGGTCTCCCCATCACATCAGATGACTCTATCACATCAGAGGTCCCCTCTTATGTCACAGAACCCCCATCACATCAAAAGTCCAACCTATACATCAGAGGCCTCCTTTCAGGTCAGGTGCCTCCATCACATCAGAGGTCCCCTCTTATGTCAGAGTTGCCCCATCACATCAAAGTCCAACCTATACATCAGAGGTCTTTCCTTCTACATTAGAGGCCCTCTTCGAGTCTGATGCCTCCATCACATCAGAGGTCCCCTCTTACGTCAGAGTTGCCCCATCACATCAACGTCCAACCTATACATCAGAGGTCTTTCCTTCGTGTCAGATGCCTCCATCACATCGGAGGTCCCCTCTTACGTCAGAGTTGCCCCATCACATCAAAGTCCAACCTATACATCAGAGGCCTCCTTTCACGTCAGGTGCCTCCATCACATCAGAGGTCCCCTCTTACGTCAGAGTTGCCCCATCACCTCAAAGTCCAACCTATACATCAGAGGTCTTTCCTTCGTGTCAGATGCCTCCATCACATCAGCACATCAGAGGTCCCTTCTTACATCAAAGTTGCCCCAACACATCAAAGTCCAACCTATACATCAGAGGTCTTCCCTTCGTGTCAAATGCCTCCATCACATCGGAGGTCTCCTCTTACGTCAGAGTTGTCCCATCACATCAAAGTCCAACCTATACATCAGAGGTCTTCCCTTCATGTCAAATGCCTCCATCACATCGGAGGTCCTCTCTTACATCAGAGTTCCTCTATCACATCAAAGTCCAACCTATACATCAGAGGTCCCCTCTTACACCAGAGTTCCCCCATCACATTAAAGTCCAACCTATACATTAGAGGCCCTCTTTGAGTCTGATGACTCCATCATATTAGAGGTCTCCCCTTAAGCCAGAGTTTCCCCATCACATCAAAGTCCAATCTATACATCAATGGCCACCCTTCACAAGAAATGCCTCCATCATGTCAGAGTTTCCCCTTAACATCAGAGTTCCCTCGTTACATCAAAGTCCAACCTATACATCAGAGGCCCTCTTCAAGTCAGATGCCTCCATTACATTATATGTCCCCTCTTATGCCAGAATTGCTCCACCACATCCAAGTCCAACCTATACATCAGAGGTCTTCCCTTCATGTCAGATGCCTCCATCACATCAGAGGTACCCTCTTACATCAGAGTTCCCCTATCACATCAAAAAGTTCAACCTATACATTAAAGGTCTCCCTTCACATCAGATGCCTCTATCATATCAGAGGCCCCCCTTACATCAGAGTTCCCCCATAAAATCAAAGTCCAACCTATACATTAGAGGCCCTCTTCAAGTCTGATGACTCCATCACATTAGAGGTCCTCTCTTACATCAGAGTTCCCCCATCACATCAATGTCCAATCTAAATATCAGAGGTCTTCCTTTTTCTTCAGATTCCTCCATCACATCAGAGTTCCCCCATCACATCAAAGTCAAACCTATACATCAGAGGCCCTCTTCAAGTCAGATGCCTCCATCAAATTAGAGGTCTCCTCTTACATCAGAGTTCCCCCATCACATCCAAGTCCAACCTATACATCAGAGGCTCTCTTCAAGTCAGGTGCCTCCATCACATCAGAGGCCCCCTCTTACATCAGAGTTACCTTGTTACATCAAAGTCACACCTATACATCAGAGGCCCCCCCCTTCACATAAGATGCCTCCATCACATCAGAAGACCTCTCTTACGTCAGAGTTCCCCTATGTCATCAAAGTCCAACCTATACATCAGAGGTCTTCCTTCACTTCCCCCCCCCCCTGTCAGGACAGAGCTTTGCATTGTTTGCATATGCAGCGCTCCGTCCAGACTCTTTCCTTGATCGGCGGGTGCCGGGGGACATCCATCGGCCGGCACCCGCTGATCGCAGTGTATTGTCACCGCCGTGACATCTGAATAACAGCGGTGGGTGTGTTTTGGAAGTGTCTATCAGAGCCAGCGGCTCCTGATTACAGCCTGTGGGCTCTAATCGGCTTCCAAATGGTTAACCAGAGGGCGCACAGAGTGTGCGTTCCCTGGTTAACACTGACACGCGTCTCAGCCAATCAGGTTCACCGGGTCTGGTTACCGGTCACCTGATTGGCTGAAGCGACATCGAGGGCGGGAGAAGACATTGAGGGATCGTGGAGGAGGGTGGCTGACCCGAGAAAGGTAAGTGCAGGGCAGGGGGCAATCTGGCGGTATTTTGTGGGGCAAACTGGTGGCATTTTATGGGGCAAACTGGCAGCATTTTACAGGGCAAACTGGCGACAATTGATGGGCACAGTGGTGAAAATTGATGAGCACAGTGGCGACAATTTATGGGCACATTGGCGACAATTGATGGCACAGTGGCGACAATTGATGGCACAGTGGCTGCGTTTGATGGCACAGTAGCTGCGTTTGATGGCACAGTGGCTGCATTTGATGGCACAGTGGCTGCGTTTGATGGGCACAGTGGCGACAATTGATGGCACAGTGGCTGCGTGTGATGGCACAGTGGCTGCGTTTGATGGCACAGTGGCTGCGTTTGATGGGCATAGTGGGGACAATTGATGGCACAGTGGCTGCGTGTGATGGCACAGTGGCTACGTGTGATGGCACAGTGGCAACAATTGATGGGCACAGTGAGGCTGCAATTGATGTCTTTTTTTTTGTTTGTTTGCGCCCCCACAAAATTTTTGAAGCCCCAGCCGCCACTGGCTGATCGGCTTCTGCATGCGCCCCTATGGGGAAGTGCAGGATCATGTATATACTCTATATGTGATTCTGAACAGAACGGCCGCCCTGTAGTAGTAAATCTTCATTCGGGCGATCGCCAAGTGGATATAATACATTATTTATGGATCTGATGGCAGGTTCTGTTCCTCCACTTCTAATCCACATGCGTGCATACACGTTGCAAAAACAGCAGCTGCTGCTCTCCGGTACATGGTGTCTCAGTTGTCTAAATATTGCCCAATCCTTTTGTTTTCTGAGGCTGGGAAAACTAAGGAAAATTACCAAAACCACAAACTGAACTTTCATGAAGCAAACTGTAATCTGTAATCTGCATCCCGGCAATGAGGAGGAATTTTCTGGTGCATCCCGGCAATGAGGAGACAATTTCTGGTGCATTCCGGCAATGAGGAGGCAATTTCTGGTACATCCCGGCAATGAGGAGGCAATTTCTGGTACATCCCGGCAATGAGGAGGCAATTTCTGGTGCATCCCGGCAATGAGGAGGCAATTTCTGGTGCATCCCGGTGATCTGCCGTGCTGGTTCCAGGTATCACGGAATTCCAGTGCATGCGCGAACTGATGCGCTGAGATGGTTCCAGCTATCGGGAAAGTTCCTTCAAGCACTGCGCAGGTGCAAGCTTGCTGACGGAAATCCCCGAACGGCGGCCGGCATCCAGGGCGACGTGGACTTAGAGGAAAGTGGCCAGTCGGCCTCACGTCCTCGCTGCGCTCGGACGGCTCGCTTCGCTCGCTCGGCCTCCTGGCTCTTTTTTTAACATCCTCCAATCCACGGGGATGTTAAAGAATGAGCCTGGATGCCGGGCGAGGTTCGGAGATTTCCGTCGGGAAGTTTGCGCCTGCGCAGTCAGTGAAGGAACTTTCACCATAGGGGAACATTGAGGACAAGTCACCGGCAATGAGGAGGCAATTTCTGGTGCATCCCGGCAATGAGGCAATTTCTGGTGCATCCCGGCAATGAGGAGGCAATTTCTGGTGCATCCCGGCAATGAGGAGGCAATTTCTGGTGCATCCCGGCAAAAAGGAGGCAATTTCTGGTGCATCCCGGCAATGATGGAGGCAATTTCTGGTGCATCCCGGCAATGAGGAGGCAATTTCTGGTGCATCCCGGGAATGAGGAGGCAATTTCTGGTGCATCCCGGGAATGAGGAGGACATTTTTGGTGCATCCCGGCAATGAGGAGGACATTTCTGGTGCATCCCGGCAATGAGGAGGCAATTTCTGGTGCATTCCGGAATGAGGAGGCAATTTTTGGTGCATCCCGGCAATGAGGAGGCAATTTCTGGTGCATCCCGGCAATGAGGAGGCAATTTCTGGTGCATCCCAGCAATGAGGAGGCAATTTCTGGTGCATCCTGGCAAGACCTCACATGTGCGGTGCGATCACCGTTTACATATGCGTATGGGAGTAACGTATGCGTTCGCATTTGCGCTTAAGCACGGATGAACAACATCCCTTGTGATAGCATGGACCGTGACAGATCCTCTTTATGGAGAGATTTGGGGTCTATTATTATATGTTGTGTGCCTCCTTTTTTCACTTTTGATCTTCTGTAAAGAAGTGAACGTTTGTCTATGCAATGATTGAACAGACCGCTTGACCTTTTCTGGAGGTGGGATAGCAGTAAACACATCTGAAGGGCCGTACATTGACCTACAGTAAACTGATCTGTTAATTTTCCAACCCCAAATCCGCAGAATGTGCAGTTTTCACCAACGAGAGAGAAAGACTGTCAACGTTTAACTGCATCCCATAGCTGTCCCCATCCATGCTTTAAAGTGAACCTGTGCTGTGCCAGCTGCTCATACTTCTCCTCCCTACTGATCCATTTGGCTGCTGGAAGTAAGGAGGTTTCGTCTAGGGTGACCACATTTCCAAACTACCATTCAGGGGCACCCTCCCTTCCCAAAAAATCAGCTTGTGCTGTAACGAATCACAGCACAGTGATTGGACACAAGAGGCGGGCTTTATTATTTCTCCAATCACAAGCAGGGGGCGGGATTGTGCTCCTCCAGGCATTCCCGACCAGGACAAGTACTGTCAGTGAGTAAAGCGGTGATGTGGCGGCCTTTTTTGGGGGAATCAGATTGGCCCAGGGGGTGGCTGTGTCAGTTTCATTCCGGGACACGGTATTGTCCTGGAATGAAGGTGCCCGGGACAGACCTGCAAAATGCGGGACTGTCCCGGGCAATCCAGGACACGTGGTCACCCTAGTTTAGTCAGGTGTGTATCTTGCCATGACTTGGAGCTTACGCAGGGCTGAGGATTCATTCCCCTCATTTGACAGCATTGGTTGCCTGAGTAGCCAATCAGCAAGCACCAGCAGGGATGGACTGGCCATTGGGACTACAGGGAGTTTCCCGGTGGGCCGACTTCAGTGACAGCGGACCGCCGCCCCCTCCGTTCCTCTGTCTCTCCCTCCCCGCAGCGCTCACCTCCTCTCCCTTCCCGCAGTGCTCACCTGGGGGGGAACAGAGAAGCAGGGGGAGGACCAGAGGAGCAGGGGGGGTGACAGAGGAGCATGGGGGGGACCAGAAGGAGCACAGGGGAGGGGACAGACAGCTGACTCAACAGCTATGGACTGGGAGTTTCTCACTTCTGTCTAATCTTGTCCCAGGGGGGGGGGGTAGCTTCCCCACTGGTACTGCCTATAAGAGTACCAGTACCAGCCGTTTTACTCTAATAAAGTAGAACAACTAGTGGCTAGTGAAGGGGGAGAGGGGGCTTGGGTGGCTGGGGGGGGTGCGGGAGTTGTCCGGCCGCCATAGGAGAGACCTGTCAAAGTGGGCCAGTCTGGATGAAGTCCAGGGCCAAATTTTTGTCCCAGTCCAGCCCTGAGCACCAGTGTTGTCATGTGGAAGGAAGGGGAGTGAGTCACATGGTCCTCTATACCTGGAGGTACCAGGTATGTCTCTTTGGATCTGCACGCAAATGTTGTGGGGAAGAAGGTGGCAGGTAAATTTAAGCTGGCATTAAACTGAACCTGTTGCTTTGCCCTGCATGGCCATAAACATGCCCGCTTGGCTCAGCCAACAGTTTATGTTGTAACTGACTGACAGCAGGCCTGTCGCTACAGGACAGGCAAAACAAACAATTGCTTGGGGCCCCAAGCTGGCCTGGGGCCCCCAACTTCCCCTTTTCAGGCTGTAGCGTGGCCCATCTCCTCTTCCTTCCTCCTGGAGTCCTGTCAGTCCGGCCGGGGTAACGCGCGGGGTACAGGAGATTCAGTTTCCTGTTCCTGGCCGGACTGACAGGAAGTGCACACTGAGTGCTCACTTCCTTTCAGTCCGGCCGGGAACACAGGAAACTGAATCTCCTGTACCGCACGGTACCAGGCCCAGGTACTATCTGATAGGGGACTGGGGACCCATAATGATAGAACACCAGACTGACAGGAAGAAGAGGAGCTCGGCCACGCTACATCGGCAGCCTACAGGGAAGAAGGGGAGGTAAGAATAGAAAAACATAAGGACTAGGGAGGGGGGGAGGAGTAAGAACATGGGTGTAAAAAATGAGTGTAGAGCTAACGTAGGCTTTGTGCTTGGGGGCCCCCATTTTGCTTGGGGCCCCCAAATTCCTTCAAACGGCCCTGACTGACAGCGTTACCTACATCGATCGACCCTCCGTTTCTATGATCAACTCTTCTCCATCAAAACAAGCAGAGCATCAGATCTAGCTGGCAATTTGCACTCTATTAAGAAGAATAGGATGGGTTTTATCTTTATTACACAAGACACAGTGAAAAACAAAGTAAGTGTCCTGAGCAATAAGTAACTACTTTATCAGCAATTGTGTGGATATCAAATTCCCAGAAATGGTAGAGTGATAGTATCATGGATGACTTAACCCTACCAGCACGGAATCGGGGAAAAGGTCATACTGTACACAGGCATCGGACCATATAAAGTCCTACCGTGGCCACCAAGATGGTTCATCCGGCATTGTATGGTTATGAATAATGACACCCATTGCCAGGAACACTTGTATGGCAGGATCACATGAGATTAATTCAATGCAAGCTGCCGATTGAAAAATATTTCAGTTACTTTTGAGAGGATTGAAAGTGAATCAGGAAAAGGGTCATACTGTTTGTTCAAAACATGGACATTGCACCATGTAAAGTCCTACCATGGCCACCAAGATGGTTCATCCAGCATTGTATGGTCATAAATAATCAGTGCTACCACTAGGCAAACTAAGAAGCCGCCTAGGGCGCATTAAGTCCTAGGGCGTCCGGCCACTGGTGTTCCTACTCTCTTCTCTCTGCAGCAAGCAACTAAGTCTCAGCATCAACAGGCAGCCGCCACTCCGTTCGCACATAGTGTCAGAGGCCCAGCGGCGGCGGAGGACTGTGCCTGTGTCTTGACTCAAGAATGAATGGAAGCAAGCAAACATTCATTGATGGGCACTATTAGGCTGCATTGATGGGCGCTGGTGAGGCTGCATTGATGGGCGCTGGTGAAGCTGCATTTGATGGGTTCTGTTGAGGCTGCATTTGATGGGGGCTTGTGGGCTGCATTTGATGGACGCTTCATTAAAAAAGTGGGGTATACATGGGCAGGGCAAAAGGGGTTGAGTCATGGGTGGAGCCAATGGGGGGGGGCGGCAAAATTAGGTTTGGCCTAGGGTGTAAAAAATCAGGAAAAAGGTCATAGTGTACATACAGTATACAGGCATTGCACCATGTAAAGTCCTACCATGGCCACCAAGATGGTTCATCCAGCATGGTATCCTCATAAATGTCACCCTTTGCCAGAAATACTTAGGATACTTTTATGGCAGGACCAAATAAGATGAATTCAACATAAGTTGCTGATTGTAAAATATTGAAATTACTTGAAAGGACTGTACCTAGACGAACACAGGCATTGCACCATGTAAAGTCCTACCATGGTCACCAAGATGGTTCACACAGCATTATACAGCCATTGCCAGAAACACTTGAGTTACTTTTGTGGCAGAATCACTTTTACAACATAATTCTAAATATTATATTTATTACAAAAATTTGTTTAAAAATGTTTACACATTTACAAATAAAACCAAAATGATTGGTTCAGATCAATGTGATCAAGTTGGTATGAAACAATATATCTCTAGTAGTAGACTTAGTAGATCTAGAGATATATTGTTTCATACCAACTTAATCACATTGATCTGAACCAATCATGTTCGCAATTGCGACAAGAAATTGTGACCTGGCGCCCGGGGAAGCTTAGGCCTGCAGAAGGCCGCAAAGCCGCACCCTCAATTACCGGCCGACGCGGGCCCGCCGCGATCGCGGCAGGCCAGCGCCCACCGGTAATTGAGGCCGCGGCTTTGCGGCCTTTATAGAAGGAAGCTTAGGCCTGCAGAAGGCTGCGGCCTCAATTACCGGGCCGCGGCTTTGCGGGCCTAAGCTTCCTTCTGTGATCTGGTGCCATCTTGTGGTGGCCGTTGGCATTACAAGTAGTTACATTACAAGTAGCAAAACAGCAGTTCTAATGTGTTTTTCGTTGTTTTCACTGCCATCTCATTCCCTCTAATTAGAACCCCCAAACATTATATATATTTTTTATTCTACCACCCTGGAGAATAAAATGGCAGTCGTTTTAAAACTTTCTGTCACACCGTATTTGCGCAGCGGTCTTACAAGTGCACTTTTTTGGGGAAAAAAATACACTTTTTTTCAATAAAAAATAAGACAACAGTAAAGTTAGCGAAATGTTTTTATATTGCGAAAGATAATGTTACGCCGAATAAATTGATACCCAACATGTCACGCTTCAAAATTGCGTCCGCTCGTGGAATGGCGACAAACTTTTACCCTTTAAAATCTCCATAGGCGACATTTGAAAAATTCTACAGGTTGCATTTTTTAAGTTACAGAGGAGGTCTAGGGTTAGAATTATTGCTCTCGCTCTAACGATCGCGGCGATACCTCACATGTGTGGTTTGAACACCGCTTTCATATGTGGGCGCTACTCATGCGTTTGCTTCTGCGCACGAGCTCGGCGGGACGGGGTGCGTTTTTTGGCTCCTAACTTTTTGAGCTGGCTCCTAGATACCAAGCAAATTTGTCAAATCCTGCTTTAAGGTCGATGTACAGCCATACTATAACACTGTATTACACGTCACCTGTACTTCAATCGGCTGTAAAGAAAAAATCTATAGCGATAAAACTCAACACTTTTTTTTTTCTTCCGTTTTCCAGTTTTAGCACATTTTATAAACCTAATTTTTAGAAGTCAACTTTTTGTAAAAAATTTTTTTTTTTTTTGTGATGAGTCAGATTGAATCTGGCTCCCAAACAGGGTGAAATGAGGTTTGGACCATATCAGATTCAACAAGACATTGCACAAATGCCCTCTAACCTGTATTCCCTGATAAGAGCGGAGTTCAGGCTCCAGGCCTGTCCCACATCCCAGCAAAACATCATTACTAAATAAATAATGACAAATACACTGATTAGAGGGAGAATGGCTGACTGGCCAGACCAGCACTGAAGCTTGAGGTTTCAGCTCACAAGTTTTTCACGTCTAGAATATATAATCACTAGACCCAATTTTTATTTTTATTTTTTAGATCATTTTTCTGGTTTATAAAAACTGAATATTCTTCAAGGAAGGTGTTGGAAAACTCCACCAAGCTTTATACATTGCACTAAGGTAGTGGCAAGGGGTTTATACATAGGTGAAGGACATACATAAAATTGTAGCCCTCTGTGCTCCAAACAGGGCCGCCATCAGGGGGGTACAGGCATTACACCTGTAAGGGGCCCGATGGTCCACAGGGGCCCGGCTGGGCCTTTCCCGTTTTTTTATTTCTTTTATTTATTATTTTCAGTACACCTGTAAGGGGCCCAATGGCCCACAGGGGCCCGGCTGGCCCCTCTCCCTTTTTTTATTTCTTTTATTTATTATTTTCAGTACACCTGTAAGGGGCCCAATGGCCCACAGGGGCCCGGCTGGCCCCTCTCCTGTTTTTTTATTTCTTTTTTTTTTTTGCAGTACACCTGTAAGGGGCCCGATAGTCCCCAGGGGCCTGGCTGACCCCTCTCCCATTTTTTTATTTCTTTTATTTTTTTTGCAGTACACCTGTAAGGGGCCTGATGGTCCACAGAGTCCCTTACACTGCAGTGGTCATCAACCCTGTCCTGCAGGGCCCACTAACAGGCCAGGTTTTATGTATTACCTTGGGGAGATGCAGTCTAGAATACTGCAATCACTGAGGAGCAAATTATATCACCTGTGATGTATTTCAGTTATGTTGCAAACCTGGCCTGTTAGTGGGCCCTGTAGGACAGGGTTGATGACCACTGCCTTACAGGCCCGCTGGCCCCCCTCACATTTTTTTTTTATTATTTTTTTTTTTTTTTTGCATTACACCTGTAAGGGGCCCAATGGTGCCCAGGGCCCCTTATAGGCCGGCCTCCCTCACATTTTTTATTTCTTATTTTATTTTTTTGCACTACACCTGTAAGGGACCCAATGGACTTGCGATAATAATAATCGGAACAGGTTTGCACTGTGCATTTGTTCCTAGAAGGCCATTAGAAAGCCTCGTACACGCGACCGAGGAACTCGACGGGCGAAACACATAGTTTTCCTCGTCGAGTTCCTTGTTAGGCTGTCGAGGAACTCGACAAGGCAAGTTTCTCCATTCCAGTCAAGGAAATAGAGAACTTGCTCTCTTTTTGGCTCGTCGAGTTCCTCGACAGTTTCCTCGTCGAAAAATGTACACACGACCGGTTTCCTCGGCAAAAAAAAATCCCAGCAAGTTTCTTGCTGGTTTTTGCCGAGAAACTCGGTCGTGTGTACGAGGCCTAAGACCTATACAAAGAGCGATTGGCCTAAAGCTGGCCATACACGGATCAAATTTTGTCCGATTCCTGCTGAATCAGTTGAAATTCATTCCACGAGTGGCCTTGTCCTACTAGCCAGCTTGGCAAAAGTAAAAATTTCAATTAGCTTTTGTTGAATGGAGTCAGGCAGAAATTTTTTAACCAAACAGGGCCTCAATTATATCAAATGCAGTCAATGTTTGGGTATTCTGATACTAGCAATGGCCATCTGTGCCATTTTAGGGATATACGGCATTTCTCTTGGCTTAACAAGAAGAATCTGAACATGCGTGGCCAGCTTACATGTATGTACAGTTTCCAAATAACCTTGTAGTCATAGGGGTGTGCCTGGGCACACCCTACTCACCCCATGTGCATTAGCATTATCCAGGGGTGGCACCAGGTGGGTGGTTGGGGTCCAAGTGGCCAGTGTAAATGCCCCCCATTATATTAAAGGCTAGGCTCAACTGTAGGAACACATTACACCTATGCTTAGGATGTAACAAAATATGCTCCCAATCAACTGTCTCCCACCGTCAGAGCCTCCTCCCTGTGACAGCAGGTGGCGCTCACATGTGTTTGAGCTTTGGGGTGCACACCCTAATACAATAGGCTGCGCACACCTATGCTTGTAGTCTCTAGTTTAGGAGATTTTTTACTCCAGGAAATGTCCTCGTTCTTTCACTTGGACTCAATAGGGTTGATTTACTAAAGACAAAGTGCAAGTGCTCCAGAGCAATGAGATGAAGCTTCGCTTTCCAAGAAATACCCAATCACATGCAAGGAAAAAAATAAATAAAATAGAAACCTGCATTTTTGGTTGTACATGATTGGATGATGGAAGCCAGAGGAGCTTCCCCCTAAATTACTAAGCTCTGGAGCAACTGCATTTGCAAAGTGCACACCAGTGTTAATTTTGGCAGCAAATTTCGAATTAGTTTTAGTCTAATGCTGCGTACACAGGACCGTTTTTCGGGTTGTAAAAAATGACGTTTTTTTTTAATGTCATTAAAAATGATCGTGTGTGGGCTCCAGAGCACTTTTCACGACGTAAAAATTGGCATTGAAAATTTAGAGCATGCTCTAATTTTTCACGTCGTTTTTAACGTTGTCGTTTATTAACGTCGTAAAAAAAACATGCATGCTCAGAAGCAAGTTATGAGACGGGAGCGCTCGTTCTGGTAAAACTAGCGTTCATAATGGAGATAGCACATTCATCACGCAGTAACTGAAAATCGCAAATCGTCTTTTACTTACACAAAATCAGCTAAAGCAGCCCCAAGGGTGGCGCCATCCGCATGGAACTTCCCCTTATAGTGCCGTCGTACGTGTTGTACGTCACCGCGCTTTGCTAGAGCATTTTTTTTTTCACGATCGTGTGTAGGCAAGGCCGGTTTAACAATAATCGGGTTGAAAAAAAACGTTGTTTTTTCTAGACTATTAAAATGTTGTGTGTACCCGGCATAAGTCTTAGGACTAAAATGGCACTTTAGATTTAGTCCCGTCTTCTGCAATTGTTTTAGTTTTAATCGTATTTAGTCGACTAAAATCTCTAGTACATTTTAGTCGACTAAAACAAATTTTGGTCGTCTAAAATCTAAGGGTCCTTTCACACGGAGCGGACCGTTTCTGTGTCCGCTCCGTGTGTCAGTCAAAGCTCAGCGGGGATCATCCGTCATCCACCGCTGAGCTGTCGGCGGATAGGGCGGTCCCCGCACACAGTGCAGAGACCGCCCTGTCTCTGCTCCGCTCTCCCCTATGGGGGATCGGATGCAGACGGAACGTCTGTCCGTCTGCATCCGATCCGTTCCGCCGGACGGAAGAAAAATAGGTTTCCTTGCGTTCGCAAAAGCGGATCCCGACGGACGCGGATGGTCGCGGACGTTAGCGGATGCTCCATCCGCTAACGGACGTGATCCCATAGGGATTCATTACAAGTCCGTAAACGGACTTGTAATGAACGGACGAGCGGAGCGGACGTCTGAAAGGGGCCTAATGGGTGTAATTAAATTGTAAATGGATTAGTTAATATTTCTCTACAATTTCTAAACTCATTATATACTGCTGGAGTAAGGAATCGAATATGTTATTATTTATGGTATTGAGGCATGAACATTTTGAAGTCAAATTTCAATTTAGTCTATTTAGCTAGATTCAGAGAGAGTTACGGCGGCGTATCAGTAGATACGCCGTCATAACTCTGAATCTACGCCGTCGTAAATTTAAGCGTATTCTGGAAACCAGATACGCTTAAATTAGGCTAAGACACGAGCGGCGTAAGTCTCCTACGCCGTCGTATCTTAGGGAGCATATTTATGCTGGCCGCTAGGTGGCGCTTCCGTTGTTTGCAGTGTTGAATATGCAAATGAGCAAGATACGCCGATTCACGAACGTACGTGCGCCCTTTGCAATTAGTTACACCGTTTACGTTAGAGATACGCCGGCGTAAAGATAAAGCTGCTCCTTAGGTGGCGCAGCCCATGCAAGGTATGGACGTCGGAACAAGCCTATCTTTTTACGTAGTTTGCGTAAGTCGTACGCAAATAGGGCTGTGCATAAGTTACGTTCACGTCGTAGGCAGTGTTCAACGTATCTTAGGCATTCTATCCGACGCATGCGCACTGGGATATGTCCACGGACGGCGCATGCGCCGTTCGTTAAAAATGTCAATCACGTCGGGTCACTAGTCATTAACATAAAACACGCCCCCCCTGTTCATCATTTGAATTAGGCGCGCTTACGCCTGCCCATTTAGGCTACGCCGCCGTAACTTAGGAGGCAAGGTCTTTGTGAATACAGCACTTGCCTCTCTGACTTACAGCGGCGTAGCGTATATGCTATACGCTACGCCGCCTCAAAATTAAGCCAGTCTATCTGAATCTGGCTATTAGTCTTTTGACTAAAATGTAATTTTAGTTTTAGTCCCATCTTAGTCTTTTGACTATAATGCCATTTTAGTTTTAGTTGTATTTTAGTAATCTCAATTGTTTTAGTTTTAGTCGTTTTTCAGTCGACTAAAATAGTATTCATTTAGTGGACTAAAATGTTTTATGCCTTGTACATCTGATCGGAATTTCCGATGGAAAAAGTCAGACGAATTTTTTTCATCGGATATTCCGGCCGTGTGTGTGGGCCCCATCAGACTTTTTTCCGTTGGAATTTAGAAAGAGAACATGTTCTCTATAGGGAACTCCGACGGAGAAAAAAACATGCATGCTCAGAATCAAGTCGACGCATGCTCGGAAGCATTGAACTTAATTTTTCTCAGCTCGTCGTACGTGTTGTACGTCACCGCATTCTAGACGATCGGAATTTGGTGTGACAGTGTGTATGCAATACAGCTTGAACGGAATTCCGTCTGAAAAATCCATTGGAGTTTATCCCGACGGAAAATCCGATCGTGTGTACGGGGCATAAGTCGTTTTAGTCCACTAAATTAACACTATTTGCCTTTAGTAAATCAACCCCTTTTTATAGTAAAAAATATTCACAGCTTGTTAGATTTAAAGTGTATGTCAAGCCCAAACTTTTTATTTCTTTTACTTTTGGAGAGAGTAGGGAACCTTTGTTAGTAGTTTACTGCTATCTGAGGCTCCATTGACGATGGAACTCTCCGACAGCAACCCAAACAAAAATAAAATTGCTTTTAATTAGAGAGGAAGGCTAGAACCTTACCTTTACTTTCAGTCCTATGAAAACTGTTGTCGCTGGGAGAGATTTAATAAAACTGGTGAACACAGAATCTGGTGCAGCTGTGCATAGCAACCAATCAGCTTCCAGGTTTTATTGCCAAAGCTTAATTGAACAAGCTGAAGTTAGAAGCCGATTGGTTACTATGCACAGCTGCACCAGATTCTGTGTGCTTCAGTCTTAGTAAATTTCCCCCCACTGTGACAGCATTAAACAGAGACCTGGTTAGCAGTAAAAGCCTGACAGAGGTTCCACCACTCTATCCAAAACTAGCAACGTTTTGTATGGGCACACTTTCATTTCTAAACTCCATCCTTCTATATTTAAATGCCATTTGTAATAATTTACCATATATACTCGAGTATAAGCCGACCCGAATATAAGCCGAGGCACCTAATTTTACCACAAAAAAATGGGAAAACTTATTGACTCGAGTATAAGCCTAGGGTGTCCATCTGCATGCCTCACTGTGTCCATGTGCATGCCTCACTGTGCCCATGCCTCACTGTGCCCATGCCTCACTGTGTCCATGCCTCACTGTGCCCATGCCTCACTGTGCCCATGCCTCACTGTGCCCATGCCTTACTGTGCCCATGCCTCACTGTGTCCATGCCTCACTGTGCCCATGCCTCACTGTGTCCATGCCTCACTATGCCAATGCCTCACTGTGCCCTTCCCTTACTGTGTCCATGACTCACTATGTCCATGCCTCACTGTGCCCATGCCTCACTGTGTCCATGCCTCACTGTGCCCATGCTTCACTGTGCCCATGCCTCACTGTTTCCATGCCTCACTGTGTCCATGCCTCACTGTGCCCATGCCTCACTGTGTCCATGACTCACTATGTCCATGCCTCACTGTGCCCATGCCTCACTGTGTCCATGCTTCACTGTGCCCATGCCTCACTGTGCCCATGCCTCACTGTGCCCATGCCTCACTGTGCCCATGCCTCACTGTGCCCATGCCTCACTGTGTCCATGCCTCACTGTGTCCATGCCTCACTGTGCCCATGCCTCACTGTGTCCATGCCTCACTATGCCAATGCCTCACTGTGCCCATGCCTCACTGTGTCCATGCCTCACTGTGTCCATGCCTCACTGTGTCCATGCCTCACTGTGCCCATGCCTCACTGTGCCCATGCTTCACTGTGCCCATGCCTCACTGTTTCCATGCCTCACTGTGTCCATGCCTCACTGTGCCCATGCCTCACTGTTTCCATGCCTCACTGTGTCCATGCCTCACTGTGCCCATGCCTCACTGTGTCCATGACTCACTATGTCCATGCCTCACTGTGCCCATGCCTCACTGTGTCCATGCCTCACTGTGCCCATGCTTCACTGTGCCCATGCCTCACTGTTTCCATGCCTCACTGTTTCCATGCCTCACTGTGTCCATGCCTCACTGTGCCCATGCCTCACTGTGCCCATGTCTCACTGTGCCCATGCCTCACTGTGCCCATGCCTCACTGTGTCCATGACTAGACAGATGTTTAACATGGGAGTATATAGAAGGGGTGCCCGGCTTTGAAAAATCGGTGTTCCTCAGCCATAGGTCCTCCAGACAACAAACTTTACACACTTGTACAGGAGAAATGGGGCTACATGTGTGCCAAATTCCTGGGTCCAGGGGACCTACGACTGGCCAGTACCAGGCCCCTAAAGTCACTGGAGAAATTGCTGTTTAACATGGGGTTTATGGAAGAGGTGCCCGGCTTTGAAAAATTGATGCTCCCTGGCCAACAAACCGAGTCGGGTCCCCAAAGTCCAGGAGATCAGGTGCAAAAGGTGACTCGAGTATAAGCCGAGGGGGGCATTTTCAGCACACAAAAAATTGCTGAAAAACTTGAGTATATACAATACATAGAAAACTATTTAGATAGATAGATGGATAGATAGATAGATCGATAGATAGATCGTATTTATACAAGCCAAAAATCACCAATATATAAAAGCAAAATTAAAATAAGAAACGCTCTATATTGCTGAAATGATTGTCAGTCTTTTACCAAATCACATATACAAGCCCTGAGTATTAAGTTGGAAGCAATTCACCTCTTGAAAAGGTCAACAGCTAAGCCAGAGTTTTAAGATGTAACTTACCTGCTGGCCCTATTGTTTCCATGAAATGAATTGACTCCGTGGTCCTAGACTAAAGACGGTATTCCCGGTGATCAGCCATAGCTAGAAATGGATGTATTCCTGACACATGCAGTTACCAAACTAAGAAAGGTACAAACTTCAAAAAAGGATAAATAGCTTGTTACTTGGAGTTTGGTCAGTGGTCGGAGATCCATATTCTCGAGCGTGCAGGACTTTGTCCACAAACTGGAATTTGTCATTAGGACAATAGGGAAAGTTCTCCAGCTTTAAGAAAGAGCTGAACTGTTCATATCAGTTTTTTTTTCTTCTAGAACGGTTGATCTTTATCAGGTACCTCGATAGTAAAGCTGATTAAAGGATCACGGTGTGAATCAAAGATGTAACTCTAGCTGTAGCAGACTGTACATTGACTACAGGGCCCAGCAGGGAAGGGGCCCAGTGCAGATGTCGCCAGACACTTTCCTCATACTGCTGAAACACAATTTACTGTATATACTCGAGTACAAGCCAAGTTTTTCAGCACAATTTTTGGTGCTGAAAATGCCCCCCCTCAGCTTATACTCGAGTCAACTTTTTGTGCCTGATCTTCCGGACTTTGGGGACCCGGTACCGGCCGGCCATAGGTCCCACTTGGCACACATATAGACCTACTCTTCCTCTACAAGTGTGCAAAGTTTGCTGTCTGGGGGACCCACGGCCAGGGAGCAATGACATCCTCCCTGTCATCTCCCTACCACCCACCCCTGTCATCTCCATCCCCCCTGTCATCTCTCTACCACCCACCCCTGTTATCTTCATCCTCCCTACCACCCACCCCTGTCATCTCCATCCTCCCTGTCACCTCCCTACCACCCACCCCTGTCATCTCCATCCTCCCTGTCACCTCCCTACCACCCACCCCTATCATCTCCATCCTCCCTGTCACCTCCCTACCGCCCACCCCTGTCATCTCCATCCTCCCTGTCATCTCCCTACCACCCACCCCTGTCAGCTTCCTACCACCCATCTCTGTCATCTCCATCCTCCCTGTCACCTCCCTACCACCCACCCCTGTCAGCTTCCTACCACCCATCTCTGTCATCTCCATCCTCCCTGTCACCTCCCTACCACCCACCCCTGTCATCTCCATCCTCCCTGTCACCTCCCTACCACCCACCCCTGTCATCTCCATCCCCCCTGTCATCTCCCTACCACCCACCCCTGTTATCTTCATCCTTCCTACCACCCACCCCTGTCATCTCCATCCTCCCTGTCACCTCCCTACCACCCACCCCTGTCATCTCCATCCTCCCTGTCACCTCCCTACCACCCACCCCTATCATCTCCATCCTCCCTGTCACCTCCCTACCGCCCACCCCTGTCATCTCCATCCTCCCTGTCATCTCCCTACCACCCACCCCTATCATCTCCATCCTCCCTGTCACCTCCCTACCACCCACCCCTGTCATCTCCATCCCCCCTGTCATCTCCCTACCACCCACCCCTGTTATCTTCATCCTTCCTACCACCCACCCCTGTCATCTCCATCCTCCCTGTCACCTCCCTACCACCCACCCCTGTCATCTCCATCCTCCCTGTTACCTCCCTACCACCCACCCCTATCATCTCCATCCTCCCTGTCACCTCCCTACCGCCCACCCCTGTCATCTCCATCCTCCCTGTCATCTCCCTACCACCCACCCCTGTCAGCTTCCTACCACCCATCTCTGTCATCTCCATCCTCCCTGTCACCTCCCTACCACCCACCCCTGTCATCTTCATCCTCCCTGTCACCTCCCTACCACCCACCCCTGTCATCTCCATCCTCCCTGTCACCTTCCTACCACCCACCCCTGTCAGCTTCCTACCACCCACCCCTGTCAGCTTCCTACCACCCACCCCTGTCATCTCCATCCTCCCTGTCATCTCCCTACCACCCACCCCTGTCATCTCCAGCCTCCCTGTCAGCTTCCTACCACCCACCCCTGTCATCTCCATCCTCCCTGTCATCTCCCTACCACCCACCCCTGTCATCTCCATCCTCCCTGTCAGCTTCCTACCACCCACCCCTGTCAGCTTCCTACCACTCACCCCTGTCATCTCCATCCTTCCTGTCATCTTCCTACCACCCACCCCTGTCATCTTCATTCCCCCTGCCAGTTTCCTACCACCCCACCCTATTAAATTTACTGGTGCACAAAACATATGATGGACGCAGGGACAATTTTTCGCTTGACAACACGGACAGAAGGACGTTCATCCTTCCAGTGAAACCACAAATGAAGGAACATTTTTATTTCAGTGACACCAAGGAGGGACATTCTTTTTTTTGGGGGGGGGCACGCACATAGCTGGTCTTGCCTAGGGTGCCAAATTGCCTAGCACCGGCCCTGCATGGACACAGTAAGGCATGGGCACAGTGAGGCATTGACACAGTGAGGCATGGGCACAGTGAGGCATGGACACAGTGAGGCATGGACACAGTGAGGCATACACATGGACACAGTGAGGCACAGTGAAGCATGCAGATGGACTCCCTAGGCTTATACTCGAGTCAATACGTTTCCCATTTTTTTGTGGTAAAATTAGGTGCCTCGGCTTATATTCGGGTCGGCTTATACTCGAGTATATACGGTAATAGTTAATTTAGTTTAAGTTGGTACTAGTGGTTGAATGCATAATCCTTTAGCTTCTTAATTATATCTCTGGGGCATCCTGATGGTCCCATTTTACCACAGTAGGCTACATAGTTACATAGTAGGTGAGGTTGAAAAAAGACACAAGTCCAACCTATGTTTGTGATTATATGTCAGTATTACGTTGCACATTGTATGTTGTGGTTGTTTAGGCGCTTATCTAATCGTTTTTTGAAACTATCGATGCTCCCCGTTGAGACCACCGCCTGTGGAAGGGAATTCCACATCCTTGCAGCTCTTACAGTAAAGAACCCTCTACGCAGTTTAACCACTTCCATACCAGGTACTTACGCAGCTTCCCGCCCAAGCCAATTTTCAGCTTTCAGCACTGTCGCACTTTGAATGGCAATTGCGCGGTCATGCTACACTGTACCCAAACAAAATTGGCGTCCTTTTTTCCCCACAAATAGAGCTTTCTTTTGGTGGTATTCGATCACCTCTGCGATTTTTTTTTTTTTGCGCAACAACTAAAAAAAGGCTGAAAATTTGGAAAAAAAATTACGTTTTTATTTTTTTCTGTTAATTTTTTTGTAAATAAGTTTTCTCTTTCAATTACGGGCACTGATATGGCGGCACTAATGGGCACCGATGAGATGGCACTGATGGACATCGATGAGGTAGTACTGACGGGCACAGATGAGGTGGCACTGATTGGCGGCGCTGGTATGCGACACTGATGGGCACACATAGGCGGCACTGATGGGCACACACAGGCGGCACTGATGGGCACACATAGGCGGCACTGATGGGCACACATAGGCGGCACTGATGGGCACTCATGGGCGGCACTGGGCACTCATAGGCGGCACAGATGGGCACTCATGGGCGGCACTGATGGATACTTATGGGTGGCACAGATGGGCACTGCTAGGTGGGCACTGGGCATGGATGGGCACTGTGGGGTGGCACTGATGGACACTGGGGTGGCGCTGATGGACACTGGGGTGGCGCTGATGGACACTGGGGTGGCGCTGATGGACACTGGGGTGGCAGCACTGATTGTTGCCAGTCAGTGCCCATTTGTGGGCACTGACTGGCATCTTTTTTCTTTATGTTTTTTTTTTTATTTATTTTTTAGACTTTTTTTTTGGCTTTTTTTTTTTTTTTTTGCCCACCCTGGTGCTCCAGGGTGGGCATCCCTGGTGGTCCAGTGTGGCGATCCGAGGGGGGGCTGCGCTGATAAACAATCAGCGCTAACCCCCCCTGTCAGGAGAGCCGCCGATCGGCTATCCTCTACTCGCGTCTGTCAGACGCGAGTGAGGAAGAGCCATCGGCGGCTCTTCCTGTTTACATCGTGATCAGCCGTGGTTGGACACGGCTGATCACGTGGTAAAGAGTCTCCGCCGGAGGCTCTTTACCGAGATCGGAGATGCAGGGTGTCAGACTGACACCCCGCATCACCGATCGCCGCGATGCGCGCCCCCACGGGCGCGCGCGGCATGAAATCCTGCAGGACGTTCTAGAACGTCCTGTCAGGATTTTATAACCACTTCCCGGACGTAAATCGGCCATAGGCCGGGCGGGAAGTGGTTAAGGTTAAACCTCTTTTCTTCTAATTTTAATGAGTGGCCACGTGTCAGGCTGTATCTATCTCTTTTACAAACCTATAATGAAGGCATCCTCCTCATACAACTGGATGCTCCAGTCTAAGTTGGAGCAAACATTGGCTTTGTGGCAGTGGGGCAGAACTGGAAATTCTGATAAGGCTATCTTGCAAATAGAAAAAATGCTGGCTAGGAATTCAATGTGCTGGGAACCACACATAACAAAAATCTGATTTCTGGGTTCAGCTAGCTCTTTATAAGTTATAGGGTTGGGCATTTGTAGGCAGTTGCCGTCTACTTTCTCCACTGCGGGTGGCGCTCTTCCGTACTGCAGTTGGAGAGTTCGTCTATGGTTTCCTAGGTCACAGGGGAAGCATGCAATTGGATGCTGCTGCCTCAAGTGAGGCTGGCAGCCATCTTGAGAGTCAGGCAGAGCCTATTTAAAACGGAGTTCCAGGCAAAAACACAGATCGTTCTCTAATTTTTTTTTTCTCTTTTTGGTACCCTTTTTGCATTTTTTCTTCGGGACTTCCGTTCTATTTCGTCGCTGCGAGGTACGTCACTTCTGCAGTTGCATCTGGCCCTCCTCCTTCCCCCAACTGCCTTCGGGACCTGTGTGTGTCCCACAAGACAACAGGGCCATTCAGAAAGTGCTGAGCGACTCGCGTATTCGCAGTAGGAAACCGGCAGTGAAGGTTTCCTTTACTTGCGGCGCCGGCGCCTGCACCCAAAGTCGATGAACGGATCGGCTTGGGGTGCTGACATCACGGGCTCCCTAGACAGGTAAGTGTTCATATATTGAAAGTCAGCAACTACAGTATTTTTATTTTTAAAGCGGTGGTTCACCCTCAATAGCAACATTCGACCATTAAATCAAGCATAGTAGCGCGAGCTACAGCATGCCTTTATTTATTTTTTTGCCCCCGTATTCACTGTTTAATCCAGGAGATGAATTTCATAAATACAAGATATACAAAATATACAATTGATAAATTTAAAAGGAAGTGAATAACCAGTAGTTGATTTGATTCAGTGGATAACAGAAAGCATCAATCAGTTGGAAATACAGATGCAACTGGAAAAGGAAATCGCATGGACCCTACATGTTTCGCGGACTTCCGCTTCTTCAGGGGAGGGAGCGATATCCAGTCAGAATTAACAACTGAAAAGGTATATACAAAAACATTAACCATTAACCTTAACATGATGTTTTTGTTAATGTTTTTGTATATACCTTTTCAGTTGTTAATTCTGACTGGATATCGCTCCCTCCCCTGAAGAAGCGGAAGTCCGCGAAACATGTAGGGTCCATGCGATTTCCTTTTCCAGTTGCATCTGTATTTCCAACTGATTGATGCTTTCTGTTATCCACTGAATCAAATCAACTACTGGTTATCCACTTCCTTTAAAATTTATCAATTGTATATTTTGTATATCTTGTATTTATGAATAAAGTATTTTTGTAAATTTTGTAACAAAGAATTTGTGCTTTCTCATCACTATTATTTTGTAAAAACACGCACCGCAAATTATCCCCTTTCCCTTCCTATTGGAAAAAACTTTATCCACCTATTTGGGATTAGGTGCCTTTTTCTTGGGTGAATCTATACATTTTGGACCATATTTATATACTTGTAGCTGATCTCCAGGCTGATTCCCAGTGCAGCTACCAACCACTGGAAAAATGGATAGCAGGATACAAAAAACACACAAAGGCAGCGCTCGATGGGAATAGCATTAAAACTTTTATAGTCTTCAAGTAGGTAACAAAATAAATATTGCACTGGAGATAAAATCGATGTAGCTACATAAACTGTAAAAATGGTGAGAGTAATACCAAACGGTGGCAAAGCAGTCATAAAAACAAGTAGCTAAGTATGATACTGGTATAAAAATGTGTACAACGATACCACTGCTGAATCCAGATGAGGAGGGGTTAACATCAGTCCATTGGGATGTAGATGTCCCGTGAAGGGAACTATCGCAACTCCCAGTGGATGGCTGTAGAATCCCAGGTTGATAGAGGGAAGTGATAGAGGGAAGTGTAACAGCCCTTGCGTGTGGCAGATAGTAAGGTCCCGCCAGCATGCAGATATGAAGGCACAGCAAAGGAGCCCTTCAGATGGACATGGCAAGCCCCGCTGGTGTCCGTGACGTTACCGGATCTCCGACGGAACTCCCTGAAGACCCGGAGAGGTGAGTACCGATCAAAAGAATTTTGATCGAGCAAAAAAATGAACGATTAATCGAGGAATTAATAGTTAATTTCCACAGCCCTACTAATTATCCTTTCAATTTTTTTAAATAGATTTATTGAAATACATTATTTTTTTCAACGGTAGCTCCACTCTCAGTGCCTCTGTTCACCTCACCGGTGTGTCGAGATGGAATGTTTGCATTTGTTTCAGAAAACAGCTAAACTAAATATTACACTTGGTCTTGTTTTTGGAATGGTTCTGTTTTTTGTGAAAGGTTTGAAAATGTAGGGATTAGGTTGATGGACCAAGAGAAGTATGTGATGTTGCCTTGAACCTGTACAGTTCTATGGTGTCATCATTCTATCGGCAAAGGCCAAAGCCTTTAAAGAGTCACTCCACCCTCCTGGTCAAATGGATGCAGTTAGGAATAATCAACATTTCAAAAAAAGTAATGATTAGCTGTTTGGTCCTATTTTTATTTTTATTGGTCATTCTGTATTGGACCTTCTGATAGATATGACATTCTATAGAGCTAACCAGGCCATTCCTAACCGGGGTTCCATGGAACTCTAGGTTTCCTCCATGGGTTGCTAGTGGTTCCTTAAAGTGGAGTTCCACCCATAAATATAACATTACATCAGTAGTTTTAAAAAAATGTCATTTTAGATGCCTTCAAAGTGTTGTTGCTAGGCAGAATAGTTAATCTTCCCACTTCCTGCACCTAGGTGCTTAATGCTTCCTAACCTACACCGCACAGACTCCTGGGAATGTAGTGGGTGTAACTTTCCAGGAGTCTGTGCACTCCCCAGTCTCGAAGAATCATGTGACTTGGACAGCACAGGTGCTGAAACCTGATCTGACACTGCTTGTGCAGCACTGAGCATGTGCAAGATCTGCAAGGCTGAAATCCAGGAAGTCATACAGTCTGGCTTCATGATGCCCACACTTAAGATGGCCCCAGTCAATTTCTATTTTATAAAGTGTCTAAATGCTGTAACAACCTAACAAAACGGACCTTAGTTTACAGACTAACTTTACTAGAATACATTAAGCTTGTGTATTACAGGGGTATTTATACTTAAAAAGTGAAATTGTGGCCGGAACTCCGCTTTTAAATTTTATTTTTACTTTATTTTTTTAATCGAACACTTTTGACACATTTTTGCGACCATTGTCATTAATGTGAAAATGAAATTGGCAGTGAAGGGGTTAACCACTAGGGGACACTGAAGGGGTTAAGCGTGGCTACGAGTGATACATCAGTGATCTCTGCTTGCGATCACAGGGAGCAGAGATCACTGTCCTGTCACTAGGAAGAACAGGGAAATGCCGTGTTTACATCGGCATCTTCCCGTTCTTCCTCTCCCATTCGGGACCCGCAGGCGCACTCATGAGGCACGTGGCGGGCGTGCGCCTGCTGGTCGGGAAATTTAAAGGGATGTACAGGTACGCCCATTTGCCTGCCCGTGCCATTCTGAAAACCTATATCGGTGTGCAGCGGTCAACATTGCAATTCATTATAAAAGTGTTCAGTAGGGTTGAGGTTTAGGGCTCTGTGCAGCCCACTTGAGTTCCTCCACACCAGACTCTTCAAACCATGTCTTTATTGATGTGGCTATGTACAGAGGGGCACAGTCATATTGGAACAGAAAAAGTTCTTCCGCAAACTGTTACCAAAATGGGAAGACACAGTTGCCTAAAATGTCTTTGTATGCTGCAGTATTAACAAAACCCATCACTGGAAACACCTGGACTGGACTCAACCATTTGAAGATGGTTCCATATACTGGTGTCCGAATCATTTTTAAGCTTGTGGAATGCAACAACCCCAATGTAACCACTCTTTGAAAATGTTTGTATTTTCGTTGTTTTTAAACACATATAAAGTGGCTACCATACGAGATATTGGCATTTAGTACCCATCAGCTTTAAACCGATTAGGTATTAGCTGTAAATCCATGAGCAGATAACAGGGAGTCACATGGACAATCCAAAGATAGTGTGATTTCATAATCCTTATCAGTCCATGTGCAGCTAGATATAACCCACCAATTATGTATTACACTGATAAAAATATATTAGTGTGTGTTCAAATTGCGTACATCGGATGGGGCAGGCTGAGGTACTGTCAGAGTTGCCCTGTACCACTAAGTAGTGGCCATGCAACAGAGACAGAAATAACTACGAGAGGCAGAAATCGCTAATTTCTTAACCACTTAAGCCCCGGACCTTTAGGCAGCTAAATGCCCAGGCCAGGTTTTGCGATTCGGCACTGTGTCGCTTTAACAGACAATTGCGCGGTCGTGCGATGTGGCTCCCAAACAAAATTGGCGTCCTTTTTTCCCCACAAATAGAGCTTTCTTTTGGTGGTATTTGATCACATCTGCGGGTTTTTTTTTTTGCGCTATAAACAAAAATAGAGCGACAATTTTGAAAAAAATGCAATATTTTTTACTTTTTGCTATAATAAATATCCCCCAAAGGCATATATACAATTTTTTTCCTCAGTTTAGGCCGATACGTATTCTTCTACCTATTTTTGGTAAAAAAAAATTGCAATAAGCGTTTATCGATTGGTTTGTGCAAAATTTATAGCGTTTACAAAATAGGGGATATTTTTATTGCATTTTTATTAATTATTATTTTTTTACTACTAATGTCGGCGATCAGCGATTTTTTTCGTGACTGCGACATTATGGCGGACACTTCGGACAATTTTGACACATTTTTGGGACCATTGTCATTTTTACAGCAAAAAATGCATTTAAATTGCATTGTTTATTGTGAAAATGACAATTGCAGTTTGGGAGTTAACCACAGGGGGCGCTGAACGTGTTAGGCTTCACCTAGTGTGTGTTTACAACAGTAGGGGGGTGTGGCTGTAGGTCTGATGTCATCGATTGTGTCTCCCCTATAAAGGGGATGACACGATCGATGCGCCGCCACAGTGAAGCACGGGGAAGCCGTGTTTACATACGGCTCTCCCCGTTCTTCAGCTCCGGGGAGCGATCGCGACGGAGCGGCTATAAACGAATAGCCGCTCCGTCGTCCCGGATCGCTCCCAGAGGTAAGCCGCCCGCCGCACGCAGCGGGGGGGGGGGGGTCCCGATCGGACCCCCGACCCGCGGAAAGGCAAGGACGTATATATACGCCCATCTGCCTGTCCGTGCCATTTTGCGAACGTAAATAGTCGTGCGGCGGGCGTTAAGTGGTTAAGGAACCCCCTCGCAGCCTCTGGAGGAACATTAGGTTTTCTTTTTTTTTTTGTAAATTTCTTTATTAGACTTTTTCAACATTACAATTCATACCTTTCAATATAAATATACATAAATATACTTAAAACTAGGGTTGTCCAGATACCGATACCAGTATCGGTATCGGGACCGATACCGAGTATTTGCACTAGTACTCGTACTCGCGCAAATACTCCCGATACCAAAATAGAATACTTTTTTTTTTTTTGTGACACAAATTGGATGGCACTGATAGGTGGCACTGGCATTGATTGAATGGCACTCATAAATGGATGGCACTGATAGGTGGCACTGGCATTGATTGGGTGGCACTGATGAGATGCACTAATAAGCTGCCTCCCTGCACTGATGCACTAATGGGCACTGATCTGCACTGATAGGTGGCACTGGCTAGCTGCACTTTTGGGCACTGGCACCGATGAGCTGCACTGACAGTGATCACTCCTTCAATGATATGTAGTTTTCCAGTACCGTATGCTAAAAAACAGCCCCACACCATGATGTACCAGTTCTTCATAATTCTAAAGAAAATATCTTTGGTTTGTATTGTGGTTTGAAAACGGTCACATGACATTAAAAAAAAGTATCGGTATTCGGTATCGGCGACTACTTGAAAAAAAGTATCGGTACTTGTACTCGGTCCTAAAAAAGTGGTATCGGGACAACCCTACTTAAAACACACATACATAGAACACAAAAACAGTCTCAATATACCCCCAATATTAAAATGTATTATTGATCTTGGTAGATATCCTACTAGAAAGTCTACCCTTCTTATATGTATAATGTGACACCCCAGACAAAGTGTTGTGACACGAAACGCGTCGGGTCGACTCCACTGCCGCCTCACCTTGTATATACAACACGTGTGATACTTCAGCTTACATGTAAGTGCAACAGCTGTATAATAAATCTTTTTTATTGGGTTTAAAGGAGATCACGCTATGTGGCCCCTTTTCTCTCCCATCTTTCCACACTATTGATACCATTGAGAGATAAGTTCCGGATTACCATCCATCATCACACATCTTGGCGCTTTCTGAATCGTCATCCATCAGAGAGCAGGACGTGCACATCAGGTTGATTCTTCCATTCTTGGCTGGCAACCATATCTCACAAGCTGGTTTGACTTTTGGTGGCATATGTCCCCCTAAGTCCAATCGCTCCGGTAAGACTTCATTTCTATTGGTGGTGGGCTATTACCACACACGGAAGAAGTCACCCGGTGCAATTTAATTCATATGGACTTTATTTGTAATTTTCAATCGGTGTACATTTAATTATTTACAACCTTATGTTATCATAATTATCACATTATACATCCAGTGTTTATTGTCATGATGCGCTACACTTATTTTTTCACTTTTTCTTTGCTTTTATTCAAAAACAGCCGTGTTAGCAGCTATATTTTATATTTGGCAGCGCAGGGTATACCACACTTTCCATTTAGGCTGCATTCACATCTGAGCGACAGCCGCGATCGCGTGTAGCGGCGTATTTTGCCGCGAGTACAAAACTTTCACTTTTTTTTTTTTTCTCTCAAAGTCTTCCCATTGCTGTCAATGGGAATACGCCTATGTCGCCTGAAAAAAAGGGTCCGGGACTTTTTTTCAGGCGACAGGCGTTCGGCGTCTATGAGATGTGAACCATCTCCATAGACAGCAATGGGAATTCTCCCCTCGAGCGACAGAAGCGTCCGGCGTCGGGCGTTTTGTCGCTCAGGTGTGAATGGGGTCTTACCCTTCTTATATAAAATATACTCCAGCATATACTCCCCTAGTCTATGTCCACTGATATAGAGGGAGGGAGGAAAAAGAAAAGTGAGAAAGCGGATACTGAATAAATCGAAGGAGAGGGTAGGGAAGGACGATGGAGGAAAAGAAAAAAAGAGGGAAAAAAGGGGGGGTGTACCTACAATATTTTATGAAGGCTCCTTATCAAAGCCTATTAATGAATGGAAACATATATATCTGTCAGATCTTCTACAAAATAAAAGAGGAGAAAAAAAGGGGAGGGGGAGGGAAAAAGAAGTAGTGGAATTTGTTTTTAATGCAGGGACAAAAGTAATAAAAAAAAAAAAAAAAAAGGTGGGGGGTGTACCTAAATAGTTTAAGAAGGCTCCTCAACAGAGCCTATGAATGGATAGGAGCATATACCTATCAAATCCACTACAAAATGGCAAAATAAATAAATACTAGTTTAAAGTGGAGTTTCCATCCCAAATTATTTTTTTTTCATTAGACCTAATTAGTGCTCATTAGACCTAAAAAAGAAAAAAAAATGTTTTATTCATCTGGAAATGCCTGTTGCTATGCAGTCCCACGAAATCTGCCTTTGGAATCACCTAGGATTCTGACATCATCTCCCTCTAATGCTCCTGGGAAATCTGTGTCATCATTTCCCAGGATGCAGTGCGCTACCCAATTATCACTCCCGTCATCCAAGACTTCCAGGAAGTAAGTGCTTGTGGGCTTCACAATGCCCACAAGCAAAATGACAACGGTGTGGACATAGTTTTATAAACTATCTTTTTTGAATATCTATGCGGAGCGGCGGCGGATTGTAAAATAGTAAGTGACCGGATTTATATTATAAAAACGCAGGATGAAAGGACATACATTTAAAAAATGCTAATTGTGGTTGGAACCCCGCTTTAATGTAGCTTTAAAAGCCTTTTTTTTTTTTTCAATTTTTTTTCAATTTGCATCTTTCATTAAAATACTGTAAAGTTTTGTATTTAGGCACAATGGCCCAGATTCTGAAAGGGTTTACGACGGCGCAACGCAATGTACGCCGTCATAAGTCCTAATCTGGGCCGTCGTATCTATACGACTGATTCATAGAATCAGTTACGCATAGATAACCATTAGATCCGACAGGCGTAAGTCTCTTACGCTGTCGGATGTTAAATGCAATTTTTTTTTTTGCCGCTAGGTGTCGCCTCCGTCGTGTATGCAAATTAGCAAAATACGCGAATTACCGAACGTACGTGCGGTCGACGTAGTGAAGTTACGACGTTTACGTTAGATTTGCGACGCGTAAAGTTGCCCCTGCTATATGAGGGGCAACCAATGTTAAGTATGGCCGTCGTTCCCGCGTTGAAATGTAAAAATTTACGTCGTTTGCGTAAGGCTGCTTTCACATTGAGGCGTGCAGCCGCGGTGACGGTATAGCCGCGCTATTTGTAGCGCGGCTATACCGTCGTATTTACCGCAATATTCGGGCGCTAGCGGTGAGGTTTTAACCCCCGCTAGCGGCCGAAAAAGGGTTAATACCGCGGTATTACCGCGCTTTCCCATTGATTTCAATGGGAAGGCGTGGTATAGGAGCGGTGAACACACCGCTCCTATACCGCGGTAAAGATGCGGCTAGCAGGACTTTTGGTGCGCTCATGCTAGCGCACCGCTTCAATGTGAAAGCCTTCGGGCTTTCACATTGAACACTACAGGGCATGATTTTTCATGCGGTATAGCAGCGCTATTTTTAGCGCTGTACCGCATGAAAAACGCCTCAATGTGAAAGGGGCCTAAGTCGTCCGTGAATGGGGCTGGACGCCATTTACGCTCACGTCGAAACCAATGACGTCCTTGCGACGTCATTTAGCGCAATGCACGTCGGGAAATTTTAGGGATGGCGCATGCGCAGTACGTTCGGCGCGGGAACGCGCCTAATTTAAATGCTCTACGCCCCCTACCTGGCTCATTTGAATTACGCGGGCTTGCGCCGGGGGATTTACGCTACGCCACTGCAACTTTACAGGCAAGTTCTTTGTGAATAAAGCACTTGCCTGTAAAACTTGCCTGTAAATGACATACGTTACGCCGCCGCAGTTTTACGCCCAGATACGAGAATCTGGGCCTTTGTGTTATAACGTAAAAACCCTTCCTGTTAGGGTTTACATCTCCATTAACCGGTGTTGATGTGCAACTTTCTGTAAACTAGATGAAGAGAGTGAGGAGAAAGGATTGCTGGTTGCTGTTTAGGATTCTTACAGCCGCACACCTCCGTTCAGTGACCTTGCAAATGTTGACTTAAGTTATAGCTTCGCCCTGGTGAGATATTCGTGAACTATTTGTGATGCTATCTGGCAGGAGACACATATTTTTTTCACCTCCTCCGCTTTCTATCTGCTCAACAAGAATCTTTTATTATGGCAATTAAATTATAAATAGTTATTTTTTATCAAGTTAGGAGCCCTTCAGCGGATCGCATTGCTGTTTCCTGCTTGGGTTTATCTTGTACAAAACAATTCCGGCTTTTGCCAGATCAGTTATGCTGGGGTATGTTCAAAAAAATATATTGATCCCTTCTGATGCATGCGCATGCACACAACCAACTAGCTGACAGCTACCTGGCAAAGCATGCTGGGAGACTCAAGATGATAAGAAATCAAGGCCAACACGTAGAACCAAGGGACTCGGAGCAAGGATGCAGAGTTAGAAAATATACATATTCCCCTCAGTACACTATTCTCTTCAAGGACATGGCTACTTCAATTCTGTTTATCCATATAACATGCAACTATATATGTACATTGGGACAGACATTTTTGTGTTTTTTAACTGCAGTGTAGTCTGCATAGAGGTCTTAAGGAGTATTGGACCTAGTTATGCTGTGTGACAGGCAGGGCTTTTTTTCTCAAACAATATGTGCTGGAACTCAACCATGACCCCCCAAAACCCCTCCACTCACACACACCCTCCAAATCACATCAAATAGTGGGTGTGGTCAGTCAAATTTCACGAACAGTAGGAGGGTCTTAAAGGGGAATTACAGTGCCTTGCGAAAGTATTCGGCCCCCTTGAACTTTGCGACCTTTTGCCACATTTCAGGCTTCAAACATAAAGATATAAAACTGTAATTTTTTTTGAAGAATCAGCAACAAGTGGGACACAATCATGAAGTGGAACGAAATTTATTGGATATTTCAAACTTTTTTAACAAATAAAAAACTGAAAAATTGGGCGTGCAAAATGATTCAGCCCCTTTACTTTTAGTGCAGCAAACTCTCTCCAGAAGTTCAGTGAGGATCTCTGAATGATCCAATGTTGACCTAAATGACTAATGATGATAAATAGAATCCACCTGTGTGTAATCAAGTCTCCGTATAAATGCACCTGCACTGTGATAGTCTCAGAGGTCCGTTTAAAGCGCAGAGAGCATCATGAAGAACAAGGAACACACCAGGCAGGTCCGAGATACTGTTGTGGAGAAGTTTAAAGCCAGATTTGGATACAAAAAGATTTCCCAAGCTTTAAACATCCCAAGGAGCACTGTGCAAGCGATAATATTGAAATGGAAGGAGTATCAGACCACTGCAAATCTACGAAGACCTGGCCGTCCCTCTAAACTTTCAGCTCATACAAGGAGAAGACTGATCAGAGATGCAGCCAAGAGGCCAATGATCACTCTGGATGAACTGCAGAGATCTACAGCTGAGGTGGGAGACTCTGTCCATAGGACAACAATCAGTCGTATACTGCACAAATCTGGCCTTTATGGAAGAGTGGCAAGAAGAAAGCCATTTCTTAAAGATATCCATAAAAAGTGTTGTTTAAAGTTTGCCACAAGCCACCTGGGAGACGCACCAAACATGTGGAAGAAGGTGCTCTGGTCAGATGAAACCAAAATCCAACTTTTTGGCAACAATGCAAAGCGTTATGTTTGGCGTAAAAGTAACACAGCTCATCACCCTGAACACACCATCCCCACTGTGAAACATGGTGGTGGCCGCATCATGGTTTGGGCCTGCTTTTCTTCAGCAGGGACAGGGAAGATGGTTAAAATTGATGGGAAGATGGATGGAGCCAAATACAGGACCATTCTGGAAGAAAACCTGATGGAGTCTGCAAAAGACCTGAGACTGGGACGGAGATTTGTCTTCCAACAAGACAATGATCCAAAACAAAGCAAAATCTACAATGGAATGGTTCACAAATAAACATATCCAGGTGTTAGAATGGCCGAGTCAAAGTCCAGACCTGAATCCAATCGAGAATCTGTGGAAAGAACTGAAAACTGCTGTTCACAAACGCTCTCCATCCAACCTCACTGAGCTCGAACTGTTTTGCAAGGAGGAATGGGCAAAAATTTCAGTCTCTCGATGTGCAAAACTGATAGAGACATACCCCAAGCGACTTACAGCTGTAATCGCAGCCAAAGGTGGCGCTACAAAGTATTAACTTAAAGGGGCTGAATAATTTTGCATGCCCAATTTTTCAGTTTTTTATTTGTTAAAAAAGTTTGAAATATCCAATAAATTTTGTTCCACTTCATGATTGTGTCCCACTTGTTGTTGATTCTTCAAAAAAAATTACAGTTTTATATCTTTATGTTTGAAGCCTGAAATGTGGCAAAAGGTCGCAAAGTTCAAGGGGGCAGAATACTTTCGCAAGGTACTGTAAATACCAGGATTGCATTACATACAGAGTGCAGAGTTTAGGGGGGTTACACACAGATTGCAGAGCTATCACTTGTAAACACAGAAATCAGACTTCTATGTTTACAAGTGATTGTGGTGAGCAGGCCCCCCCAAGCGCTAATTTTTAGTAGCCCAGTATCTATATAGGCAGGGGCATTCTGGGGGTGAAATAAAGGATTGATACATGACACATGAGGTATGTACTAGCACTGTATGTTACCTGTTCTTTGGTAGAAGCTTTGGTAAAGTTTTTTAGATTTTTTTTTAAAACCAATGCCGTAGTTGTTTGTGAAGAACGCTAATTGGAATTAGCGATATGTGCCAGCTAGGCAAAATTCCAGCCTTGCATGTCAGCCTCTGTAATGATTAGCTGTTTGTTAAGGTCCCATCAGATGAACCTCCACGACTCCACCTCTATGCAGGTTGTTAAAGATAAAATATAAGTGGAGTGTTATACAACTTTACTGTGATAGCCGGATCGTGTTTTGGCAACTTGTAGGAAAACCTCATTTGACCTATCTAGAGTGTTACCCTTCCACTCAGGGAATGGGGGTTCTCTTTGTATGGTCAGAGTACAGGAGCACTTACACTCACTATACTGGCCATACATTTTACAATTTTCGTATTCAATTTCCTTTAGATTTACCTTCAACTATGCAGTACAAGGGACTGCCTGATTGCATACAAAATGAAGGAGCCAGATTCTCAAAAGAGATACGACGGCGTATCTCCAGATACGCCGTCGTATCTCTGAGTCTGGCCGGTCATATCTACACGCCTGATTCTTAGAATCAGTTACGCATAGATTTCCCTTCGATCCGACAGGCGTAAGTCTCTTACACCGTCGGATCGTAACTGCATATTTACGCTGGCCGCTAGGGGCGCGTACGCTGATTAACGCGTCGAAATATGTAAATCAGCGAGATACGCGAATTCACGAACGTACGCTCGGCCGACGCAGTACAGTTACGCCGTTTACGTTAGGCTTTTCCCGGCATAAAGTTACCCCTGCTATATGGTGGCGTAAGTGCGGAGTACGAATGTTAAGTATGGCCGTCGTTCCCGCGACGAAATTTGAAAATTTTACGTCGTTTGCGTAACTCGTCCGTGAATGGGGCTGGACGTAATTTACGTTCACGTCAAAACCAATACGTCCTTGCAGCGTATTAGGAGCAATGCACACTGGGAGATTTCCACGGACGGCGAATGCGCCGATCGTAAAAAACATCAATCACGTCGGGTCACAGGACATTTACATAAAACACGCCCCCTGTTCCAAATTTGAATTAGGCGGGCTTACGCCGGCCTATTTACGCTACGCCGCCGCAACAACTTACGGAGCAAGTGCTTTGAGAATACTGCACTTGCCCGTCTAAGTTGCGGAGGCGTAACGTAAATAGGATACGTTACGCCCGCACAAAGTTACGCCAAACTACGAGAATCTGGCCCAAGGTGTTTAGGTGTGACCTCATATTATATGGTTTTGGGAAATCTAAAGGAAAATTGTACAAGAAAACCATTCTTACTTAGATCTTGGATGCAAGGAAAATATTCTTAGCATCCATAGCCATAGGAGAAAGATTGTTAGGTACTTAAAGTGGATGTAAACCCACAATGTAAAGAATACGATTTCCTATCATCTGTGCCCAGTCTTGCCACACAGAGTTAATCCAGCGCTGAGCAATCCTCTTTTTATTGTTCAGTGACTTCCAGATAAAGACCAAAGTCCTTGCTTGAGTGACAGGTTAATTACATATTTTGTGCACTAGCTTGCAGACATGCACAGCTTCTGTAAAGTGCACAATTCACATCCCCCTCCCCTCTCCTCCTCTCCTCTTCCGTCCAGCTCTCCCAGGATTGGCTGTCTTTCCTGTGTTTTGATTAAATGTTTTCAAAACATGGGGTGATCCACAGTACAGTGTAAACAGCCATCAGAATATACATAGACAAGAAGCTGTGCATGTCTGCAAGCTAGTGCACGAGATATGTAAATAACCTGTCACTCAAGCAAGGACTTTGGTCTTTATCTTGAAGTCTGTTTTATTTCACTGAACAATAAAAAGAGGATTGCTCAGCGCTGGATTAACTCTGCGGCAAGACTGGGCACAGATGATAGGAAATCGTATTCTCTACATTGTGACATCCCAAAAAAAAATTTGGGGGTTTACATCCACTTTAAGGATTGTCTATTGGGTGTTTTGCCTCCAAGAATATGCCCAACAACGTCTACAAATTACATCATCTAGACCAGCCCCAACCAGGGTTCCTCCAGAGGGTGCTAGAAATTCCTTGCATTTAGCAAAGGCAGACTGATCCTCTGCCACGTGATACCTGCAACGTTCACTGCAACTGACACCAACATGACTTGGCCTAGTACCGTTGGAGCCTCTCCTCTTATCTTCATTTTCTGGTAATAAATAACAATTATTTTGTCATATAGAGAAGGGGGGTGTCAGATGCACATGGTAAACATAGTCATCTAAGGGACTCTTTGGGCTAGATTCAGATAGGTCAGCGGATCTTTAGATCTGCGTAACCTATCTGATTTACGTTACGCCGCCGCAATTTTGTGAGGCAAGTGCTGTATTCAGAAAGCACTTACCTCAAAACTTGCGGCGGTGTATCGTAAATCCCCCGGTGGAATTCAAATTCCGCGGCTAGGGTGAGTGTAGTATTTAAATCAGGCGCGTCCCTGCGCCGATTTAAATGCGCATGCGCCGTCCGCGAATTTTTTCTGGCGTGCATTGCTCCCAATGACGTCGCTAGGACGTCATTGGTTTCGGCGTGAGCGTAAATTACGTCCATCTGTATCCGCGAACGACTTGCGCAAACAACGTAAAAATTCAAAACTCGGCGCGGGAACGACGGCCATACTTAACATAGGATACGCCTCACATAGCAGGGGTAAGTATGCGCCGGAAAAAGCCGAACACAAGCGACGTAAAAAAAAAGCGACGGGCGGACGTTCGTTTCTGAATCGGCGTAAATGCTCATTAGCATATTCGTTGCGTAAAAGACACGGAAGCGCCACCTAGCGGCCGGCCTGGAATTTCAGCCTAAGATCCGACGGTGTAACACAGTTACACCTGTCGGATCTTAGGCATATCTATGCGTAACTGATTCTATGAATCAGTCGCATAGATACGACGGGCCGGCCTTAGAGATACGACGGCGTATCAGGAGATACGCCGTCGTATCTCCTATCTGAATCCGGGCCTTTGGGTTTATTTTACTTAAACTGGAGAGTGCATAATCTGGTGCAGCTGTTCAAAGCTTAAAGCGGGGGTTCACCTAAAAAAATTTGTTTTTAAATACAGCAGCTGCTGACTTCTAAAAAACTAACACTTACCTGTCCAAGTCGCCCGCCGAAGCCGAGCGGTAGCTCGGCTCTCGGCTTTCCCCGCCGCCATCCTTTGTAAGGGAATCGGGAAGTGAATCGCTACGGCTTCACTGCCCGGTTCCCTACTGCGCATGCGCGAGTCACGCTGTGCAGTTCCCAATGGTTACTGTTGTGTTCTGGGAGCCGAGTGTTTCCCTGAACACAACGGGGGGGTGACGCGGAGGGGCCGGACTCCCGCGGGAAAACGCACTTCATCCTAATGAAATAATGTATAGGAATATTAATAGGGATGTTGAAGTCTCCAAGAATGGTTGTGGGGATTTCAGAAGACAGAAAGTAGAGTAGCCAGGCAGAGAAGTCATCCACAAAGGTTTATACCGGTCCAGAGGGCCTGTAGATCACAGCTATTCTTAGAAAAACCTGGAGAGAAAAGATGACTGCAGTGCGCTTCAAATGAGAAGAGCGACAGAAAGGGTGGTGGGGGAAGTACCTGCAAGGTGCTATGTGGAGCTAGAAGGATTACGACACCCTCTCCCTTACGTCCCCTTGATCTGGGGGAGTGAGTCCAGAGAAGGCCACCATGGGATAGGGCAGCAGAAGACGTAGTGTTGGATTCATGAAGCCCGGTTTCGGTAATGGCGAGTAGATTAAATGAGTTTGCAAAAAAGAGGTCATGGAAAGAGGTGAGTTTGTTACAGACAGAGGCCCGGATTCTCGTACGAGTTACGCCGGCGTATCTCCAGATACGCCGTCGTAACTCTGAGTCCGAGCCGTCGTATCTATGCGCCTGATTCTTAGGCCCCCCATACACACGAGAGGATTTATCAGCGGATACGGTCCAGCGGAGGATTTGCGCGGATTTCCATGCGATGGAGTGTACTCACCATCGAATCGAAATCCGCGCCGAAATCCTCTGGCGATGACGTGTCGAATCATTACGACGCATGCGGGGGATCCCTTCGGACGGATGGATCCGGTGAGTCTGTACAGACCAGCGGATCCATCCGCTGGGATGGATTCCAGCGGATAGATTTGATAGCATGTCATCAAATATTTATCCGCTGGAAATCCATCCCAGGGGAGAAATATCCGCGGAAACAGATCCGCTGGCGTGTACACACCATAGAATCTATCCGCTGAAACCTATTCGCTGGGATTTTTCAGCGGATGGATTCTATCGTGTGTATGGGGCCTTTGAATCAGTTACGCATAGATTTGTATTAGATCCGACCGGCGTAAGTCTCTTACGCTGTCGTATCTTAACTGCATATTTACGCTGGCCGCTAGGGACATGTACGCTGATTTACGCCTAGAAATATGTAAATCAGCTAGATACGCCAATTCACGAACGTACGCTCGGCCAACGCAGTACAGATACGCCGTTTACGTTGGGCTTTTCCCGGCGTAAAGTTACCCCTGCTATATGAGGCGTAGATAAGGCGTACCGATGTTAAGTATGGACGTCGTTCCCGCGTCGAATTTTGAAAATTTTACGTCGTTTGCGTAAGTCGTTCACGAATAGGGCTGGGCGTCATTTACGTTCACGTCGAAAGCATTGGCTTCTTGCGGGTTAATTTGGAGCATGCGCACTGGGATACTTTCACGGACGGCGCATGCGCCATTCGTAAAAAGGATCATTTACGTGGGGTCACATTAAATTTACATAACACACGCCCAGATCTACCACATTTGAATTAGGCGGGCTTACGCCGGCCTATTTACGCTATGCTTAAATACGGCACTTGCCTGTCAAAGTTGCGGAGTCGTAACGTAAATAGGATACGTTACGCCCGCACAAAGATACGCGCTTCTACGTGAATCCGGGCCAGAGCGGGCATTCCAAAGGGTGCAAGAAAAAGGGAGTCTGGTCTCTGGTCTTGGCTCTGAGTGAAGAGAGGAGTCACCAAACAACTTTCAGATGACATACACAAAACCTGTCCTTCCAGGACACGAGAGTTGCGCTGACATCGGCATGTTGCTCTGCCGGGGTTGATTTACTGTTACGGACATCACCGTTACTCCCGTGTCCCGAAAGTAACAGGTTTTGTGTATGTGTGCCGGCCTACGCAATACGAATTAAGGCGTTTTATTTGCATCTATCTTGTACGTGCAACCTATTTTTATATATGTACATTTTGGGATTTTACACTATGGGGAGCCTTTTCTGTTTTGGGGAACTTCAATGATAATCGTGTTGGGAGGATTGACATGCCAACTTGGAAGATCCTCTGAAGCACAAAGGCCTTGGCTGGGTATGGAGCCACAAGTGTTTATGACCTTTTGTAATGAGAGGTAAGCGGGCCTTTCAGCCTTAGGTGGTGTGTCGATGCACAGGATCACACTTCAAGGTGTTGGGTGGTGGTGAAACTCACCCGGAATATTAGAAAACATCACTTATGTACTTTATTAGCTAGATTCACGTAGCCGTGCCTAACGTTAGGCAGGCGTAGCGTATCTCATATACGCTACGCCGCCGTAAGTTAGAGAGGCAAATACTGTATTCACAAAGCACTTGCGTCCTAAGTTACGGCGGTGTAGCGTAAATGTGCTGGCGTAAGCGCGCCTAATTCAAATTGTGAAGAGGTGGGCGTGTTTTATGTAAATAAAGCATGACCCCACGTAACGTTTTGAACGACCGGCGCATGCGCCGTCCGTGGACGTATTCCAGTGCGCATGCTCCAAATTACGCCGTAAAGACTCATTGGTTTCGACGTGAACGTAAATTACGCCCAGCCCCATTCACGGACAACTTACGCAAACGACGTAAAAATTAAAAAATTTGACGCGGGACCGACGTCCATACTTAACATTGGCTGCGCCATCTTTTTGGTGGAATATCTTTACGCCTGAAAACGCCTTACGTAAACGGTGTATCTTTACTGCGACGAGCAAGCGTACGTTCGTGAATAGGCGTATCTCGCTGATTTACGCATTCTAGGCGTAAATCAGCATACACGCCCCTAGCGGCCGGCGTAAATAGACAGCTAAGATACGACGGCGCCGGCAGTCGTATCTTAGCTACATTTAAGTGTATCTCAATTTGAGAATACACTTAAATATACGACGGCGCAGATTCGGAGTTACGACGGCGTATCTACTGATACGCCCGTCGTAAGTTTCCTGAATCTGGCTATATATGTGTTTATTATGTTTTTTCTTTAAAGTTTTATATATTCAAATAGTGCAACTTTATAAAGTTATACTAAGCTCTATACACATGCAGGATTTCCCCAAGAGTTATGCAAGAGCAGAGCTTGGTGTCTGCGATCAGGGAGCAGAGTAAAGATGATGCTGTCATGAATAAGGTGCAGGGCTATCCGGTGCGACATTGCTCTACCTGGACACTATTGCATAAGTGATGCTTATATAAATTAATATATAAACACTGCACACGATAAGGTTATATAAATTAATATATAAACACTGAACACTTAAAAAAATTATTAATGACTAACAGTTGCTCTTTAGTTTTAGTATGCCATACCTACAGCCTTATATCTGTTGGGGGATATAAAAGTCCCGGCATGCTCTGCCTCATTATTCTTCAAAGCCGCAGTCACGTAACACTGAGTAACTTATCTTCTCCTTCTCCATCTAGAATTCTATAATAAATGTTGGGTGGAGACCGCCATAATGTGGGAACAATGGACCGTTTTATCAAGAACTACAAGTCATAACGTGCCCATTAGCTCCCAGTATTTGTCAGGCGTGATATAAAAAGAGCAAACAATAAACCTTCACCCAAGAGTTATGTACTCCTGACACGCACAGAGGTGTCACGTGACTTTTATTGCTAGATTTCACAGATATTCCCAACAAGATGGATTTTATCACCGCTAATTATCGCTAGGCCGATCTTCCGTAGGCGTAGAGAGGATAAGACTTTTAAAACAGAGGGAAATTAAGTGCTGAGTTTTCATTTGATTAGGGCATAATTCTAACATTAAGACCCGGTTCACACTGGGGCGACACGACAGGCGGCTCAGCCGCCTGACGTGTCGCGTGCCATTCAATGCAATGGAACCGTTCTAATAGGAGCGACGCAAGTTGCAATGGAACCGTTCTAACTTAGAAAAAGGTTCCTGTACGACTTTGGGGGTGGCTCAGGGCGACCTGCATTGACTTCTATACAGAAGTCGTTTTGCAAATCGCCTCTGAAGTCGTCCTCGCAGAGTAGCCCCCGAAGTCGTGCCGCTGCTGTGTGAACCGACTATAAAAGTTTTTTGTTTTTTTTTGAGAAATTTCATCTCGCTGTCCTGTGTAACATGGAAAAAGCAACACAAGGAGACAATCATTTGTGCTGTAGTGCTTATGTGCTAACAAAGAACATACTGATAGGAAGAGAGCGGCGTGACCAAGACCAGCCTGCCGCTTCTCCTTTCACTGTCCAATCATAGGTTGGGGGAGGGACAACACCTGTTTCTGTTACTAAAAAAAGTTTCCTACCCTCCAAGAAAGGGCTGTGCTGTGCGGCAGAACTGTGTAAATAAAAGGATTGGAAGGATTTCCCAGCACTTCTACTTACTGAACCAACTCTATTGCACCGACTCTGTCAACGAAAACCCCTGAAGAAGCTACCATGCGAAACCCGTTGGGCTGTGTCTCTTTTCTCATATTTTGGTCCTGTGTGTTTATCATAGTCCATGATTACACATTTTTGTGACTATTGAGGAAATTGCTCACCTTGCTGTATACAGAGTTTGCTGTTACACATGTCTTAAACGATATAAGACATTTTTATGTATTTATCCACTTAACGACCGCCGCATGATGCCGGCAAAATGGCACGGACAGACAGAACGACGTGCCCGCACGTCGCTGCCTTTCCTCGGGTCGGGGGTCCGATCGGGACCCCCCCATACATGCGGTGGTCGGTAAGCCTCAGGGAGCGATCCAGGATGACGTCATGGCAATTCGTTTCTAGCCGCCCCCTCGCGATCGCTCCCCGGAGCTGAAGAACGGGGAGAGCCGTATGTAAACACAGCTTCCCCGTGCTTCACTGTGGCGGCTGCATCGATCGAGTGATGCCTTATATAGGGAGACTCGATCGATGACGTCAGTCCTACAGCCACACCCCCCTACAGTTGTAAACACACACTAAGTGAACACTAACTCATTCAGCGCCCCCTTGTGGTTAACTCCCAAACTGCAACTGTCATTTTCACAATAAACAATGCAATTTAAATGCATTTTTTTGCTGTGAAAATGACAATGGTCCCAAAAATGTGTCAAAATTGTCCGAAGTGTCCGCCATAATGTCGCAGTCACGAAAAAAATCGCTGATCGCCGCCATTAGTAGTAAAAAAAATAATAATAATAAAAATGCAATAAAACTATCCCCTATTTTGTAAACGCTATACATTTTGCTCAAACCAACCGATAAACGCTTATTGCGATTTTTTTTACCAAAAATAGGTAGAAGAATACGTATCGGCCTAAACTGAGGAAAAAAAATGTTATATATGTTTTTGGGGATATTTATTATAGCAAAAAGTAAAAAATATTGATTTTTTTTCAAAATTGTCGCTCTATTTTTGTTTATAGCGCAAAAAATAAAAACCGCAGAGGTGATCAAATACCACCAAAAGAAAGCCCTATTTGTGGGAAAAAAAGGACATTTTGTTTGGGAGCCACGTCGCACGACCACGCAATTGTCTGTTAAAGCGACGCAGTGCCGAATCGCAAAACCTGGCCTGGGCATTTAGCTGCCTAAAAGTCCGGGGCTTAAGTGGTTAATAAAATGTTGTTATTTCTATACATCACTGTGTCATATATTCTTCCATTAGGAGGATTCAACATCTAAAAGTCCTATTACTCTATTTCTATTTGTTCTAACATAAGGAGAATTGTTTTGTAGTCCAAAATACGAATTGGTAGGGTAGATCAGACTAGGGAAAGCTCTGAATTTCTGGCAGGATCAGACTGTATTTTTTGCACACATCAAAAGGCCAACCCTATCCAATGCTGAAATTTCTTGTTTTTTCTCCACTTTTCTAATTCTGCTTCAACCAATACTAAGCCCATTCACAGTTTCTCAGCCTCCTATCTATTGAGTTTCCATGTTATATCAACTGGGAGATTCAGCTGTGACACCTTCATTATAGGCCAGGTGGAGGGGATAGGAGGGGGAAATGGAGACCCAAAATACCATATAGAGAAATCTCCACCATGCCTACTGTTCCGAGAAAATCAGTTATAAAAGGAGTTTTATTAACCACTTCAACCCTGGACCATTTGGCTGCCAGAGACCAGAGCACTTTTTGCGATTCGGCACTGCGTCGCTTTAACTGACAATTGCACGGTCGTGCGACGTGGCTCCCAAACAAAATTTTCGTCCTTTTTTCCTCACCAATAGAGCTTTCTTTTGGTGGTATTTGATCACCTCTGCGGTTTTAATTTTTTGCGCTATAAACAAAAAAATAACGACAATTTTGAAAAAAAAAATATTTTTTACTTTTTGCTATAATAAATATCCTCAAATATATATAAAAAAAATTCACAAAGCACTTGCGATGAAAACTACGCCGGCGGCCTCCGGCGCAAGGCGGGCCGATTCAAATGGGCGTGTGCCATTTAAATTAGGCGCGCTCCCGCGCCGGACCTACTGCGCATGCTCCGTTTCGCAATTCCCGTCGTGCTTTGCGTGCCGTGACGTCATTTTTTCGAACGGCGACGCGCGTAGCGTACTTCCATATTCCCGGACGTGTTACGCAAACGACGTTAAATTTTAAATTTAGACGCGGGAACGACGGCCATACTTTAGACAGCAATACGATTGCTGACTAAAGTTAGGGCACCCAAAACGACGACTAAATTTGCAACGGGAAACTAGACTAGCGGCACCGTAGCGAACGCGAAAATCCGTCGTGGATCGCCGTAACTCCTAATTTGCATACCCGACGCTGGTTTACGACGCAAACTCCCCCCAGCGGCGCCCGCGGTACTGCATCCTAAGATCCGACATTGTAAAACAATTACACCTGTCGGATCTTAGGGATATCTATGTGTAACTGATTCTATGAATTAGTCGCATAGATAGAAACAGAGATACGACGGCGTATCAGGAGAAACGCCGTCGTATCCCCTTTGTGTATCTGGCCCAATGATTCCGAGCGTCGGAATTGGATATACACAATCGGAATTTCCGACAAGAACTTTTGTCGCCAAGTAAAATTGAGAACCAGCTCTCAAACATTTGTTGTCGGAAATTCCGTCAGCAAAAGTCCGATGGAGCCTACACACGGTCGGAAATTCCGACCGTGTGTACGCGGCATTACACATATACTGTGGTATGTTGGAAAATAAAGTCAGGACGTTTCTTTTATTTGTGTGGTCACTTTCTGATGATCCAGAAAAAATGAACGGGAAGATGCAATGGCACTAAAAATGCACCCTTCCATGTGAATAGACTTTGAAGTGCACTACTGCTGTCTGTGTAGTGTACCCGCTGGGGAGATTTCTCTTTACTTCCTGTGTATTTTGGGTGGAAGGCAGAACAGAAAGTGAGGGCATATCCCTACAACAGGGACTGTGGCAGAAATAAAAACACATTTTCGAAAACAATGACGATCAATGATTTTTTTATTGTTGTCTACGTCTACATTTGGGAGATTTCTCCTCACTTCCTGTCCAGGGTGAACCGGAAGAGAATCTTCTCTATGGGGACACAGCCAACAGAGCAGCCATTCTCAACTAGGGTTGTGTAGAACCCTAGGGTTCCTCCAAAGGTTACCAGGAGTTCCTTGGTGCCTGTTTAGGGACAACGTCACTTGGCAAAGCCAGCAGCGTGACACCATGTCTGTAAGGGGGGCAGAGCCGCCTTAAAGAGCCGCCTCTTTAACCGACACTATAAGGTTTGCAGTCTTCATACTGACCACCAACTAAAGTGGGATTTTTTTCCCTCTGATCTCAAATAAATTGGGTTTAGCTGGGGACCCCCAAGTCCTGAATAATATTTTAGGGGTAAAAAGACTGAGAAAGGCTACAACAGAGGTTCTAACCCTTCCCCATCCTGTCTAAAGCTATAAAGAACGTGCTGTGTGGAGTTGTCCTCTAAATTCCTGAGCTCGGGTGGATGTCACTCTCTCCTTATTTGTCTTGCAGTGATTAGTGGTAGCCTTGGCTCGTTGAAGTCACTGAGCTGTGTCTGTTCTTCTCCATGCTGTGCTGTGTATCAGTGTACTATTGTGTGTGTGTCCATTTGTCTGGGTTATCTTTGTGTACCCAGATAGGGCACAGTGTGTGTGTCTTTCTGTTTTATGTGTCACACACGGATTGTGTCTCTACATGCGTGCCACTTACAGGGCCGCCATCAGGGGGTACAGGCAGTACACCTGTAAGGGGCCCGGAGGCCCCCAGGGCCCCAGATGGCAACCCCCCCCCCTTTTTTATTTATTTTTTATAAAAAAAAAAAAAAATAAAATTATTTTTTATTAAAGGGCCAATTTTTTTTTTAGAGGTCTGGAGATCCCCAGGGCCCCGGATGACAACACCCTTTTTTTTTATATACATTTTTTTTATTTTTATATATTTTCTTTATTTTTATATATATATATATATATATATATATATATATATATATATATATAATATTATTATTATTATTATTATTATTATTATTATTATTATTAAAGGGCCCAGAGGTCCCCAGGGCCCCAGGTGGCAACCCCCCTTTTTTTTATAAAAAAAATATTTTTATATTATTTTATTTCTTTCTATATATATATATATATATATATATATATATATATATATATATATATATATATTTTTTTTATTATTAAAGGGCTCAGAGGTCCCCAGGGCCCCATGTGGCAAACCCCCTTTTTTTTTTTTATAAATGTTTATTCTTGTTTATATATATTTTTTTATTAAAGGGCCCAGAGGACCCCAGATACCCCCCTTTTTTTATATATATTTCTCCTTATTTCTGCTTTTTTTTGTAAAGCCCCCACCCTGTTCTCTTCTCCAGGGGGCCCATGCCTGAAGATGTGTAAGGGGCCCCATAAATCCCCTGATGGCGGCCCTAGCCACTTATATCAATCAGACTCATTAGGATCATAAAAGAAAGAAATCTTCATCTCTGATTTCTATGTTTGGAGATTTCTGTATGTAATAATGATTATTAAAGTGGAGTTCCACCCATAAATATAACATTACATCAGTAGTTTTAAAAAAATGTCATTAGTCCTTTAAGAATTTTTTATTTTTTTTAGATGCCTTCAAAGTGTTGTTGCTAGGCAGAATAGTTAATCTTCCCTCTTCCTGCACCTAGGTGCTTAAGCTTCCTAACCTACACCGCACAGACTCCTGGGAATGTAGTGGGTGTAACTTTCCAGGAGTCTGTGCATTCCCCAGTCTCGAAGAATCACGTGACTTGGACAGCACAGGTTCTGAAACCTGATCTGAAACCTATTACACTGCTTGTGCAGCACTGAGCATGTGCGAGATCTGTAAGGCTGAAATCCAGGAAGTCATACAGTCTGGCTTCATGATGCCCACACTTAAGATGGCCCCAGTCAATTTCTATTTTATAAAGTGTCTAAATGCTGTAACAACCTAACAAAACGGACCTTAGTTTACAGGCCAACTTTACTAGAATACATTAAGCTTGTGTATTACAGGGGTATTTATATATAAAAAGTGAAATTGTGGCCGGAACTCCGCTTTAAGTATCAATGATTATATGGCCATTCTCTGACATTGTGCTGATGTATCTCTACAAAAAAATGTGTCCTTTTTGTATTTTATTGTATTGTGTTTAAAAAAAAAAAAAAAATTAAAAATGTTTTAAAAAAAAAGAAGAGAAATCTAGAATGTAACGGCACATACCTTCTTCCTATATAAAGTTTTTATTATTTGGTTGTGAGTTTTATAGAGTGCAGGGTGTTTTCCTTATAGTTCTTCTAGGTGTAAAATTACCATATTAACATCTTTTTATGATCTTGAAATAGTTGTAACGATAGAGATTTGTAGATTAGCGCTTTGTAATTGCTCTAGCTCAATGTAAAGTCAATCACTAAAATCTTATAACAGTCACTTTCAACATTATTATCTGCAGCTTTCATTAAAGTGATACTAAAATCACTGTTTAACCACTTCACTGCCGGGCACTTACACCCCCTTCCTGCCCAAGCCAATGTTCAGCTTTCAGCGCTGTCGCTGTTTATATGACAATTGCGCGGTCATGCTACACTGTACCCAAACAGAATTTTTTCCCCACACATAGAGCTTTCTTTTGGTGCTATTTGATCACCTCTGCGTTTATATTTTTTTCTAAACAAATAAAAAAAGACCGACATTTTATTTTTTTATTTTCTTTATTTTATAACATTTTATAAATACGTTTTCTCCTTCAGTGATGGGCACTGATAAGGCAAGACTGACGGGCACTGATAAGGCGGCACCGATGCGGTGGCACCAATGAGGTGGCACTGATGTTGGGCACTAATTTGCAGCACTGATGGGCATTGATAGGTGGCACTGATGGACACTCATGGGTGGCACTGGTGGTCACTGATAGGCGACAATGATAGGCGACACTGAAAGGCTGCACTGATGGGTACTTATGGGTGGCACTGAAAGGAGGCACTGCTGGGCACTAATAGGCGGCAGGGCTGTCTTAATGAGAGGGCACACCTGGGCACCGCCCAGGGGCCCCAGCTGCATGGGAGGCCCCTGCCCTTTCCCCTAAGCAGCTGGTCCTTGAGCCCGGGCTGCCCCTCTACATCCCAGATATTCCCCCAGCACTCTGACCCCTCTACACACTAGATATCCCCTACCTCCTACCTACTTGATTTATGTTTACCTGCACTGTATCCATTGTAGGGGCCCCAGAGCATTATTTTGCCCAGGGGCCCATGATGCTATTAAGACGGCCCTGATAGGCGGCACTGATGGGCACTGGTACGTGGCACTGATAGGCACTGATGGTCACTGATAGATGGCATTGATAGGCATCCCTGGTGGCACTGGCATTGGTAAGCATTGTGGATGGGCATTGATTGGCAGCTGCCTGGGCACTGATTGGCATATCCCTGGTGGTCTAGGGTGGCATACCTGGTGGACCAGTGTGGGTGCCCATCCCTAGTGGTCCTGGCGGCATCCTGTGGTCCTGGGTGGGCATCTGAGGGGGGGGCTGCGCTGATAAACAATTAGCACAGACCCCCCCCCACCGTTAGGAGAGCAGCTGATCGTCTCTCCTCTACTCGCGTCTGTCAGACACGAGTAGAGGAAAAGCCGATCAACGGCTCTTCCTGTTTACATCGTGATCGGCCATGATTGTACATGGCTGATCACGTGGTGAAGAGCCTCTGTCGGAGGCTCTTTACAGATAGCGGTGTAGCGGTGTGTCAGACTGACACACCACGCCACCGATCGCCGTGATGCACGTATGAAGTACAGTCAGGATAACTGAACCACCGCCCAGCCATCATTCTGCTATAGGCCGGGCGGGAAGTGGTTAATTTACATTGTCCCTTCTCTTTCTGAATGTGGATGATGGCTCTGTAATTATTTTATTTTATTTTTTAAATCTAAGTACCCTTTTCTTAATTAATATACAGCTGTCACATGAGCCTGATGTTTCCCATCATGTTTGATATAAGCAGGAGGAGCTTCTAGTAAAAAAAAAAAACAGTCTTTGGAATACAGAATAAAAATAAATAATTAATATCAATAAACTGTTTTAAATTGTCACACAAATATATATTTGAAATGAAAACTTTATTATTTTGTGGAAATAACATGGTATGGGCGGATTTCTGCCAGTCACAGGCTGTGTCATGGCCCTCCAGCCTGTGTCTTAGAATAAAAGGGAGGTGAAGCCTCCGTTAATCTATATGTAATATCACACCCCCATTGTGTTTACCTGGTTAGTGGGCATGGAGGAGGAGAGAGGGAGTAGGCTGTCATTTATCACTGTGTATACGCCCATCTGTGTGACTCTATAGTAACATGGGCTTCTCAGATGTGATAGAGAAGAAATGCTCAGCATAGAAACTCACAGAAAACTGAGCATGTGCAGAGTTGTTACTACAGCTGCAAAATCCCCAACTGCATCGGGGACATGAACAGAAGGGGGGGATAGAGAGCTGCTGGATCAACCAGTTTTTTTGCAGAACACATAAAACGAGTCTCATAGTGACTGAGTGAGTATGAACAGCATGTAATACGCCATTTATTCAGAGTTTTCATTGTTTTTAATGATTTATTTAGAGTTTTTAATGACACTTTCAAATAATGTTAATGGTAATCCATTACTATTGCCCTCCCCCAAAGCACCTTGTCCCTGTGTCGATGGGGACAAGGGCCTCTTCCTTACAACCCTGGCTGGTGGTTGTGGGGGTCTGCGGGCAGGGAGCTCTATTCTCCATCTCAAAGGTGATTCCATAACTCCTTATATATATTGGCTGTTTTTATGTTGCTAATAGTTAATGGGCCAGATCCACAAAAGAATTACGCCGGTGTATCTATTGATACGTCGCGTAATTTCAAATTTCCCGCGTCGTATCTTTGTTTTGTATCTACAAAACATGATACGACTGCATCTCGGATCGATCCGACAGGCGTACGTCTTAGTACGCCGTCGGATCGTAGATGCATTTTCCGCCGGCCGCTAGGTGTCGTTTCCGTCGAATTCCGCGTTGAGTATGCAAATTAGCTAGTTACGGCGATCCACGAACGTACATCCGGCAGCGCATTTTTTTTACGTCGTTTGCGTTCGGCTTTTTCCGGCGTATAGTTACCCCTGCTATTATGAGACGTACTCAATGTTAAGTATGGCCGTCGTTCCCACGTCAAATTTTGAATTTTTTACGTTGTTTGCGTAAGTCGTTCGCGAATAGGGATTTGCGTAGAATGACGTCACCGTCGGAAGCATTGGCTTGTTCCGGTTTATTTTCGAGCATGCGCACTGGGAAACCCCCACGGACGGCACATGCGCCGTTAAAAAAAAACGTTGTTTACGTCGGGTCACGACGTATTTACATAAAACACGCCCCCATCACATCCATTTGAATTCCACGCCCTTACGCCGCCAAAGATACACTACGCCGCCGTAACTTACGGCGCAAATTCTTTGAGGATTCGAAAAAAAAAAAAGTTACGGCGGCGTAGTGTATCTTAGATACGCTACGTCCGGCGGATTAATGCGCCGATGTACGTGGATCTGCCCCAATAAGTTTATTCAACATCGCTTCAGAATGATCTCCTAGCATTGGCGGCTGGTGCTTAATTTTTTGGGGGCGGTGGCCAATAAACCCCCTGCCAGCCCTACTCGCCAGCCCTGCTTGGCAGCCCCGCTTGACCACACTTACCCCCATTCAGGTCCCGGGCGGCTTCAACAGCTTTCCTGGCTTCTCCTTCTGGCCAATTCAGTCGCTTCTAATCCTGGGCAACCTGGTCTCAGGACCCGCCTCTTGTCCTGATTGGCCAGGAGGAGAAGCAGGAAGACAAAAGTAAATGTTGATTCACTATTGTCACAATTAGGTGGGCTCAGGGCGCAGTGCTCTGCGCCCCAAGCCCACCCTTTTTTGACACCAATTAGAGCCTTCGATTCTAATCACATGCTTCACAAAAAGAGAACCTTGTAGAATTCAATGCGTCCGGTGCCCCATACGGAGATAGGGGGCCGGGTGCGTAGAGATTAGGACCGCCCCTTATGGACAGGCCGCCGCTGTCTCCTAGTACCAGTCTACATACATTCCAGCGATGGCCGAATGGAATTTTTCAGGGCAGATATTCTTATGGTGACAACAGTGAACCATGCCTGCATAATCTCTGCTAAACCAGCCACTTGTAGTCTCCATCAGAGGCCCATGTGACAGTATGACTACGCATGAGCACATCGGGGAGACAGGGACAGAGCGTTGTCACCCTATAAAAGGAAGCACCTAAAGAAGGACCTTCATGGCGGGATCACCAGGTATTATTTTTCTAAAAGCTTCAAACTTTTTTAAATCTGAGATGACATTTTAGTGATGGGGTTTGCATATTTAAGTGGCGTTGGCTGTTTGCTAGAAAGGCGACGATTCATCAAGTGTGCGCATGTTCCTGTCATTCGGACTTTAGATTGCTATAAAAAAAATCAATTTTCAGACATAAATATATATAATGAATATTAGGTGTGGACGCAGCCGTAGTAGTCAGGCTTGTGAATGAAAGTGTCAGTAAGCTGTGTCTCTGTAGAGGAGGAGGGGGGGGGGGGTTATACAGTGTATAGCCAGAGTATGATTAACCATTAACTCTGAGCTCCACCCAGACCCAGCTATAGGCTTCCCTTCCTCAGGTAGTCCCATGTAGAGCGCTACCTCCAGTGCAATGTAAGGCCATTGGTGGAGGAGACAGCTGGAGTCCATGTAGCCCAGCTTCAGAGGCCGGAGTGGTCAGTCACCTGCTGGAGGATCAGCCGGTCTATGCTGAGGATAATGAGAGATTCCAAACCTTTAATAGATATGGAAATGGCAGATTACACCGAGGCTCTGGACCCCGCTTATACCACCCTGGAGTTCGAGAACATGCAAGTGCTGAGCATAGGGAATGGTAAGAGCTGAGCATTACTAGAGAATATGAGGGGTGAGCGGGGGAGACGGGACTACGCTGTCATCTTATCATTGTACTGAGATGTGACTACACTGTCATTGAGTATCATTGTACTGACGTGACTACGCTGTCATCTTATTATTGTACTGAGACGTGACTACGCTGTCATCATATTAGTGTGTATCATTGTGTATCATTGTACTGAAAGGTGACTACGCTGTCATCATATCATTGTATATCATTGTGTATCATTGTACTGAGAGGTGACTACACTGTCATTATATCATTATACTGAGAGGTGACTACGCTGTCATCATATCATTGTGTATCATTGTACTGAGAGGCGACTACGCTGTCACCCTATCATTGTATATCATTGTACTGAGAGGTGACTACACTGTCATCATATCATTGTATATCATTGTGTATCATTGTACTGAGAGGTGACTACACTGTCATTATATCATTGTGTATCATTGTACTGAGACGTGACTACACTGTCATTGTATATCATTGTACTGAGAGGTGACTACGCTGTCATCATATCATTGTATATCATTATACTGAGAGGTGACAACACTGTCATCATATCATTGTGTATCATTGTACTGAGAGGTGACTACGCTGTCATTATATCATTGTACTGAGAGGTGACTACACTGTCACCCTATCATTGTGTATCATTGTACTGAGAGGTGACTACGCTGTCATCATATTATTGTACTGAGAGGTGACTACACTGTCATCATATTATTGTATATCATTGTACTGAGAGGTGACTATACTGACATCTTATCATTGTGTATCATTGTACTGAGACGTGACTACACTGTCATCATATCATTGTGGATCATTGTACTGAGAGGTGACTACACTGTCATCATATCATTGTGTATCATTGTACTGAGAGGTGACTACACTGTCATCATATCATTGTGGATCATTGTACTGAGAGGTGACTACACTGTCGTCATATCATTGTGTATCATTGTACTGAGACGTGACTACACTGTCATCATATCATTGTGTATCATTGTGTAGCGTTGTACTGAGAGGTGACTACACTGTCATCATATTATTGTGTACCATTGTATATCATTGTACTGAGAGGTGACTACACTGTCATCATATCATTGTGTATCATTGTATATTATTGTGCAGATGCTTGTCTTGTGTCCGTTGCCTTCTCCTTGGACACGGTGTCGGGGGTCATTATCGATCAGATATCGATCCATAGGATTTTCTGCTTTTTATTTAGTCACAACTGGTCAGCAATGGCTAGAACCTTGCAGTGTTACCTAAGGCATTCCATACACACTACAACCTGATTGTACAATCTCTGTCACCTTTTCACGTATGTGCTGTGATTTGTTACCCACAAAAAACACATTTTAAACAATATGAAAATAAATAGTTGATTGAAAGATAAAATAATAGAAGGTATCTCTTCAGTTCAGAGACGCCACTTCCTGCCATGGTCTCATTGGTCGGAATCTTTTTCTCTGGCACAGGAGTCAGCTGAAATTGTCGATTGCCTGCCCTCCTGTGCTGTCGCCCGGCTCCTGAGTGCACATGACACTTTCCAATCACTCAGCCCTGCAGTTAGACTAGAAAAACCCGAACGTCTTTTATTTGCTTCAATTTATTTTTAGTTCATTTTTACCTTTTTTTAAGCGTTTTGTTTTATTAGTTTGAAGTACAAAAAGTACCCGGCGCTGATCCTGGCAGAAATCATGTGCGTATTCTTATCAGTTATCATTGTTCCCAGTTCTCTCTGTGGACAGCAGAACACTCCCCACCATGTTATGTAGAAGACACTTCTTGTTCTATAGGTGACAACACTGGTTCTCATAAATACAATACAGAGAGAGTTGTCACCCTGGGACAGGAAGTGTGTAACTGGCAGGTGGCAATAAATAATGGATTACAGGGTGTCATGCTGAGGATGTAGTGATGGATGGTGCTGACAGAAGTCAATGCAAGTTGTACCAAAGTCGGTTCAGAAGTAGTGCAGGATCCTTTTTCTAATTCGGAGTGACTCAAGTCACACCAATTGGAACGTTTCCATTGCACTAAAGCGGTCTGACTTCTGATGCGACAGTCTGCGTGATTGTCACATCACTGTGAACTGGGCCTTAGTAAGTCAACCCCAGTGTATGGTGATATCTGCAGCCAGTGCCCAATCTATGGCTGAAACCACTCACTGAACAAGATGGGATAGATCACATTCATATAGATGTCTTTTTTCTAAGGATTTCCCTATCTAATTTGTGAACTAATGTCTAAGGCCGGCCGAGATTTAATGTCTAAGGCCGGCCGAGATTCGAACCATTAATGGGCAGGCTGAATGTACCAAGTTAATCAATCGATTAACTTGGGTACAACCAACCTTCCGGATTCTTGCAACCAGCTGCTATAGCCATAAGCGATAATCGCCCGCCCCTTGTGGTTGCAGGAAAGAAATTTGCACAGTCTCTGGGCTAGGTCAGCCACTCTCATCCAGAGTTCCAGTGAACACCACTAGAGTTCTTCCGGAGGTTGCTAAGAGGTTAACAGAGTTGTGGCTGATTGACTTTCTGACTTTCCCTCCAGCACCCAAGCCCCTAGGTCACCCCATGGTCTAGGGGCCACCCTCAAGGGTCACTGACATCCTCCTCAGCACTCCTTATCCATCTTCCACCTGACTGCCCCTGCTGGCTTTACTCATGAGTATTTATGAGGCAGCCCATATTGTTGGGGATTGGCTGGGACCCTCATCAATACCCAAAGCTGCTCCTCCTAGACTCCACCCTCTACTTCTGGAAGCTTCACCAAGGTTCCAGAAAGCAGGGGGAGTCACCAGAGATGCTGCTTGCTGAGTCATCCAGCCTCCCTGAGTCTCTCTACCCTGACCCAGATTCAACCCAGGCCTGACTCTCAGCCAAAGCCAAACTTACCTACACTACAGCTAACTATGTACACCTATTCTAGCACACTACAGGGTGCTACATAGTTTTACAACAGATCACGTCAAAATGAACATGTGCAGATAGGTTTGCGTTGGACCTCCGCATGAAGAAATACCCATTAGCAATCATCAAGGATGCCAACATAAGATAGGAAAGGCTCTAGCCCACAGGAAAAGATGGGTTTTTGGTACATTTGTCCACTATACCAAGTCAGGGTATTTCAAGGGAAGACTTTTCCAACGCATGACTTTTACTGAAAGTGGCGGCATAGCTGGGTTATCTCTGAGGGGACCACTCTACATGTGTAAACCACTTAGCTGAAGAATGTCTACATCTAACACCCCCTGTGTCCTCCATCTACAGCAAACAACACAAGGCAAACATGCCCTATCTATAGTAAACCTCAGCCTTGTCATGTGGGGATATGTCCCGTGGCCAGAATGGCACCCTTTAGTCATCATAAAAGAGAACCCAGTGCTGTGAGAGCATTCCATATAGAAGATCCCTCACCTCTTATACGTTTTGGTGAGAAATTCAACCAGACTTAGGGCCAGATTCAGAAAGAAGTCGTAACTCCGAATGCGGGCCGTCGCAACTCGCGCCTGATTCATAGAATCAGATACGCCTCACAGTTGCCTAGATACGAGCGGCGTAAGTCTCTTACGCCGTCGTATCTTAGTTGCATATTTACGCTGGCCGCTAGGTGGCGCTTCCGTAGATTTACGCGTTGAATATGGTAATGAGCTAGATACGCCGATTCAGAAACGTAGGTGCGCCCGGCGCATTTTTTTACGTCGTTTACGTAAGGCTTTTTTCGGCGTATAGTTACCCCTGCTCTATGAGGCGTAGCCAATGTTAGGTATGGACGTCGGGCCAGCATTGAATTTTGCGTCGTTTACGTCGTTTGCGTAAGTCGTACGCGAATAGGGCTGTGCGTAAGTTACGTTCACGTCTAGGGTTGAGCGAACCAGAACTGTAAAGTTCGGGTTCGGTACGGACTTTGGGTTTTTCCCAAATCCGGACCCGAACCCGAATAATTGGAAAAAGTTTGGGTCCGGGATCGGAGTTCGGGAAAAAAAATGCGCGGAGGTCCCCGCAAATTCAATAACCAGACCCTTTAGGTCTGGTATGGATATTAAGGGGAACCCCGCCGTCAATTTAAAAAAACATGGGGACATCCTCCCCATGTTGAGGGCATGTGGCCTGGTGCGGTTCCGGAGATGGGGGGCCGCACTCTGTCCCCCCCTCTTTTCTGCGGCCGGCCAGGTCAACGTGCTCGGATAACGGGTCTGGTTATGGATATTTAGGGGGAACCGCACGTCATTTTTGTTTTAAATTGATGGCGGGGTTCCCCTTAATATCCATACCAGACCTAAAGGGTCTGGTTATTGAATTTGCAGGGACCTCCGCGCATTTTTTTTTCTAAAAGTCCGTGTCCCATTGACTACAATGGGGTTCGGAGTTCGGGTTCGGGTTCCCGAACCCGAACTTTTTTTTTTAAGTTCGGATTCGGCCCCGAACCCGAACATCCAGGTGTCCGCTCAACTCTATTCACGTCTAAAGCAATGACTATTTGCGGCCTAATTTGGAGCATGCGCACTGGGATACTTTCACGGACGGCGCGAATGCGCCGTTCGTTAGTAACATCAATTGCGTGGGGTCACGACTATTTAGCATACAACACGCCCCCTACCAGCCTATTTTGAGTTACGCGGGCTTACGCCGGCCCATATACGCTACGCCGCCGTAACTTCGGGCGCAAGTTCTTTCTGAATACGGGACTTGCCTCTCAAAGTTACGGCGGCGTAGCGTATATGAGATACGCTACGCCCGCCTAAAGATAGGCATTTGTTTCTGAATCCGGGCCTTAGTTTTTAGTTTTTTTATAGAGTAAAGAAGGGTTAGATCCCCTGACAAGCCTCATCTAAAGAAAACAATATCAACATTGTACCGTCATATTGTAGCACACATGACCCTTTAAGTAGAAAGACACTTTAACCACTTCAGCCCCAGAAGAATTGGCTGCTAAATAACCGGGCCATTTTTTGCGATTCGGCACTGCGTCGCTTTAACTGACAATTGCGTGGTCGTGCGACGTTGCACCCAAACGAAATTGCTTTCTTTTGGTGGTATTTGATCACCTCTGCCGTTTTTATTTTTTGCGCTAAAAAACAAAAAAAGGGCGAAAATTTTGAAAAAAAGTTGTATTATTTGCTTTTTTCTATAATAAATATCCCCAAAAATTATACAATAATTTTTTCCTCAGTTTAGGCCCATACGTTTTCTACATATTTTTGGTAAAAAAAAATCACAATAAGCGTATATTTATTGGTTTGCGCAAAAGTTATAGCGTCTACAAAATAGGGGATAGATTTATGGCATTTTTATCATTATTATTTTTTTTTACTAGTAATGGCGGCGATTTTTATCGTGACTGTGACATTATGGCGGACACATTGGACACTTTTGACACTATTTTGGGACCATTCACATTTATACAGCGATCATCGCTATAAAAATGCACTGTTTACTGTGTAAATGACGCTGGCAGGGAAGGGGTTAACCACCAGGGGGCGATCAAGGGGTTAAGTGTGTCCTAGGAAGTGATTCTAACTGTGGGGGGGGGGCTGGGCAACCAGTGACACGAAACTGATCACTGCTCCCGATGACAGGGAGCAGAGGATCAGTGTCCTATCACTAGGCAGAACAGGGAAATGCCGTTCTGCCTCTCCACGGGTCTCGGAGCCCGCTAGGCGGCAGATTCGAAGCAACGTACCTGTATGTTGCTTTGCCTGCCCATGCCATTCTGCCGACGTAAAAAGACTGCTATATACTGCTTGTGAGAAAAGGTATTTAGCGGTTCATATTTACTAAAATAATTGCATTTCCATATTGTGTGTACTGTGGGGGACCAGATATAGCGAATGCAGGCTCCTGGGCAGACCAGATATAGTGAATGCAGGCTCCTGGGGAGACCAGATATAGTGAATGCAGAGTCCTGGGGAGACCAGATATAGTGAATGCAGAGTCCTGGGGAGACCAGATATAGTGAATGCAGGCTCCTGGGGAGACCAGATATAGTGAATGCAGAGTCTTGGGGAGACCAGATATAGTGAATGCAGAGTCCTGGGGAGACCAGATATAGTGAATGCAGAGTCCTGGGGAGACCAGATATAGTGAATGCAGGCTCCTGGGGAGACCAGATATAGTGAATGCAGGCTCCTGGGGAGACCAGATATAGTGAATGCAGAGTCTTGGAGAGACCAGATATAGCGAATGCAGGGTCCTGGGGAGACCAGATATAGCGAATGCAGGCTCCTGGGGAGACCAGATATAGTGAATGCAGGCTCCTGGGGAGACCAGATATAGCGAATGCAGGATCCTGGGGAGACCAGATATAATTAATGCAGGGTCCTGGGGAGACCAGATATAGTAAATGCAGGCTCCTGGGGAGACCAGATATAGTGAATGCAGGCTCCTGGGGAGACCAGATATAGCGAATGAAGGGTCCTGGGGAGACCAGATGTAGTGAATGCAGGGTCCTAGGGAGACCAGATATAGCGAATGCAGGGTCCTGGGGAGACCAGATATAGCGAATGCAGGGTCCTGGGGAGATCAGATATAGTGAATGCAGGGTCCTGGGGGAACCAGATATAGTTAATGCAGGGTCCTGGGGAGACCAGATATAGTGAATGCAGGGTCCTGGGGAGACCAGATATAGTTAATGCAGGGTCCTGGGGAGACCAGATATAGTGAATGCAGGCTCCTGGGGAGACCAGATATAGTGAATGCAGGCTCCTGGGGAGACCAGATATAGCGAATGCAGGGTCCTGGGGAGACCAGATGTAGCGAATGCAGGGTCCTGGGGAGACCAGATATAGCGAATGCAGGGTCCTGGGGAGACCAGATATAGCGAATGCAGGGTCCTGGGGAGACCAGATATAGTGAATGCAGGGTCCTGGGGGAACCAGATATAGTTAATGCAGGGTCCTGGGGAGACCAGATATAGTGAATGCAGGGTCCTGGGGAGACCAGATATAGTTAATGCAGGGTCCTGGGGAGACCAGATATAGTGAATGCAGGGTCCTGGGGAGACCAGATATGGTGAATGCAGGCTCCTGGGGAGACCAGATATAGTGAATGCAGAGTCCTGGGGAGACCAGATATAGTGAATGCAGGGTCCTGGGGAGACCAGATATAGTGAATGCAGGCTCCTGGGGAGACCAGATATAGTGAATGCAGAGTCCTGGGGAGACCAGATATAGTGAATGCAGAGTCCTGGGGAGACCAGATATAGTGAATGCAGGCTCCTGGGGAGACCAGATATAGTGAATGCAGAGTCCTGGGGAGACCAGATATAGCGAATGCAGGCTCCTGGGGAGACCAGATATAGTGAATGCAGGCTCCTGGGGAGACCAGATATAGTGAATGCAGAGTCTTGGGGAGACCAGATATAGTGAATGCAGAGTCTTGGGGAGACCAGATATAGTGAATGCAGAGTCTTGGGGAGACCAGATATAGCGAATGCAGGGTCCTGGGGAGACCAGATATAGTGAATGCAGGGTCCTGGGGAGACCAGATATAGTGAATGCAGGCTCCTGGGGAGACCAGATATAGTGAATGCAGAGTCCTGGGGAGACCAGATATAGTGAATGCAGAGTCCTGGGGAGACCAGATATAGTGAATGCAGGCTCCTGGGGAGACCAGATATAGTGAATGCAGGCTCCTGGGGAGACCAGATATAGTGAATGCAGGCTCCTGGGGAGACCAGATATAGTGAATGCAGGCTCCTGGGGAGACCAGATATAGTGAATGCAGAGTCCTGGGGAGACCAGATATAGTGAATGCAGAGTCCTGGGGAGACCAGATATAGTGAATGCAGAGTCCAGCACAGGAAGTAAAGGAAAACTCCACTAACAGGTCTTAACCATTCCCTACTCTATCCAAAACTAGAAAAAGTTTTAGTTTTACATACACATTACCTAGACTTGTCATCAACCTGGAAGTTCAAGATTACACTCAAACCTTAAAGTGGTTGTAAAGGCTGAAGGTTTTTTATCCTAATGCATTTTATGCCATTGGCTTCTGTGGCTGGCAATCAAACTTGGTTAGCCAATCAGGCGAGAGAAGGGATGGGGCCAAACGGCAGCTGCGTGGCTGAATGGTTTTACGGAGCTGCAGTTCGGCTCAGGTGCCCCCATAGTAAGCTGCTGGGCTGTCGGGGCACTCGTCAGGAGGGAGGGGCTAGGAGCAGCAAAGAGGAACACGAGAAGAGGAGGATCCGGGCCGCTCTGTGCACATCCAACTGCACAGAGGAGGTAAGTATAACATGTTTGTTATTTTTAAAAAAAAACGAGACTGTACAATCACTTTAATACTTACCTGAACCCCCTCTCGATCCAGCGATGTCCACAAGAGCCTTGGCTTTCTGGGGACTCACACTCCTGATTGGCTTTTGTCTGCAGGGGGAGCCATTGAGCATACAAGAAAATAAAAAGGCAGTGAAAGCCTTGTGTCAAAATGATTCGTAGATCTAGATTTATAGACAGATGGAACTCTATGCAAATGGTGACTTTTCCTGTAAAAGTCAAGTTGGGTCCTGTTCCCTATTGGTCATTGAGGTCACCCATCACAATAATGAGCCAATAAAGAGTCTTTAGAGGTGGGTCACATTGGACTTTTACTGAAGAGGAAAGCGTTGTTTTTATTTTATAAAAATGTTTTGCCAATTGAACCACTAAGATGACAGAAAAGTCAAATACCACCAAAAGAAAGCTCTATTTGTGGGAACAAAATGCTAAAAATTTCATTTGGGTACAGTGTAGCACGACCGCACAATTGTCATTCAAATTGCGACAGCGCTGAAAGCTGAAAATTAGCTTGGGCGGGAAGGTGCGTAAGTGCCTGGTATGGAAGTGGATATACAACTATACAGATCAGACCAAAATGAGGAGGAAAGAGGGACAGAGGAACTTGTTCCAAATCAGGGACAGTCCATCGAAATCAGAAAAGGGATCGCCTATCAGATGATTGGCTCGCTGGGAAGCTTTTTTCTCACTTCCTGTCCCTGTGAAAACGCAGTGCATGTAAGAGGAATCCCTTAATGGGGTTCTACAGCTTCCCCATTATCCTAAAAAGAGTTTGCCTCAGTTTGTCGGTAAATGGTCTTGAGTTGGTGTGAATTTGGATGTTCTAGAATCTTGGCCAGAGGTCTTGCCCCGTTGCAGACACACACCTTAGCATTTCGGTTTCCCCATGAACTCATCGTGAGTTTACTTTCTAGAGAAAGTTACTGCTGAGTGGTCCAGACAATGCCGACTGATAAACTTATCCTACAGACTAATATTTGCAGCCAGATAGTGTGTGAAATGGACTGGGATCATTGCATGGGTTGTCTTTTCCTGCAGATCTAATGAAGAAACACATATCATACAATCATATCATACAATCTGTGCGGTGTGGGGTGTACAGGGGGGGGAGGGGACAGTTGGGTGTGATCTATTGTTTCCACATCAGTGTTGGTGATTTATGGCCTATAGCAGGGGTCTCCATATCAGTGGGAGGAATAGTGCCCCAAGGGCTGCATAAAGGCTAGCAAAGGGCCACATCTGGCCCTCGGGCCGCAGTTTGGAGACCCCTGGCCTATAGAATGACACAAGAGTTAGAATGGTGACATTTATCACTAGTACAGTGCTGCACTTCTCTGCCACAGTCTTCAGTTTTTTATTCCTAGTTTAGTAAATAGGAATAGTTGTCTAGAGATTAAACCTAAATGAATATTGTCTAAGAGCCATGTATTCTTATTGAATCTTGGTGAGCTTTGTGTATTTCTTCCAGATCTGTGCAGTGAGTAGGGTTGCCACCTGTCCAGGATTCACTCGGACAGTTTGGGTTTGGAATCTTGTGTCCGGGTTTCAGTCTGCCTGAAACCCGGACACATTATTTAGACTGGGCTGTGGCTCGCCAAGTAACTGAGATAGTCACACAAAAATCTGTTGCCATTCCGGAGCTGGAGGCAGGTTTGGCGTCACTTGGGGGGGGGGGGGGGGCATTATGTCAGCAAGAGCAGTTTGGCCACACCCACTGTTCGCCGCAGAGCGCTGCATCACCACTCTGTTTGGGGCAGCCAAAGGTGTCCCAGGTCTTTTATAATCTTATAGTGTATACTGCGGGAAAAAAATGTGGCCTGTACCATGGGCGTCCGCTGAAATTTTTTCAGGGGGGGCAATTCATCAGCGGTCGCATTTAACCCTTTCTTCAAACACTAGTGGGGGTTAAAAGCGCCCCACTAGCGACCGAATAGAGCAGCTAAAACGATGGTAAAGCACTTTAGCGATAACGCGGCCAGCTGGCAGTGTAAAATTGCTCTTGAGATAATTCAGCTTCACTCCATGCCCATATAAATATAGCCTAGAGAATGTACAGACCCCCTTTCAGCACAGATGGACCCCCCTTCAGCACAGACCCCCCATTCAACACAGATGGACCCCCCATTCAGCACAGATACCCCCCATTCTGCACAGACCCCCCCTTCAGCACAGATGGACCCCCTTTAAGCACAGACCTCCCCTTCAGCACAGATGGACCCCCTTTAAGCACAGACCTCCCCTTCAGCAAAGATGGACCCCCCTTCAGAACAAGCCCCCCCTTTCAGCACAGACACGCCCTCCCTCCCCCATCCCATTCAGTACCTCAGATCAGCCATCAGGGCGGCACAGCAGGTTCCCTGTGTATACATAAACACTGGAGGGGGAGGCGACTTCACTCTGCTCGCTGTGCCTGTGTGACATCCGGCCCGGGACCGCTCAGACAGCCCGCGGCCGCGAGAGAAGGGGTTGGTTGGTCCGGTGAAGTGGCGTCACCCCATACCAGACCACCCCCCGCCCCCCCCCCTGCAATGCCACGGCCAGCAGCTCACCTCTCTCTCCCTGTTCTAACCTGCCTGTCACTGCGGCGCTCTTCACTCTTCAACACCGTCTTGATTTTTCAGGGGGGGTCAATTGCCCCCCCCTTGCCCTATGGAGCGGACGCCCATGGCCTGTACCCAACAGGAATGGTATGAGGGCCCTTTAAGCAGTAATGACATCAATGTTGCAGATCTGATGGTCTTCCCCGGAAGTTGAGGCTCAGTAACTGTATCCAATAAGGTGCAGTAACAGGGTAATGGTATTTCTTGGAAAAATAAAATGTGCCCTGTACCCAAGTGTTCGGATTTGGCTTGAAGAAAAGGTGGCAACCCTAGCAGTGATCCTGTGTGACACTTTGCCTTCCTGTATTAAAGACTCACTGCTGCTCTCTCTCCTTGTGCAGGGAGACTGGTCTTGTCTCCGCCCCCTCCTGTAGTTTTTAACAGGCAGCCTGTAATGGGGGGAGCTTGCTGGGCCCCTCCCATAGCTCTGCTCTATCTCCTTGTGCATGCAGGGAGACTGGTCTTGTCTCCGCCCCCCCTGTAGTTCTATACATGCAGCTTGCAGTGGGTGGGGCTTACCGGGTTCCTCCCACATTTTTCCTCTCTCCACGTACTATGTACCGCCCAGTGACGGGATAATATATGGGCTTGTTTAGCTATTTGCTGCTCAAAAGTGGATACAGTATATTTCTTTTGTCGCTACTGAAAAATCTATTTAAATGCAAGTGTCTGGGGTTGATTTAGTAAAGGCAAATAGACTGTGCACTTTGCAAAGAGCAGTTGCTCTAGGGCAATGGTCTCCAAACTGCGGCCCGGGGGCCGGATATGGCCCTTTGCTTGCCTTTATCTGGCCCTTGAGGCACTATTCCACCAACTGACCAATGATAGGGCACCATTCCCCCTACTGACACAATCAATGGGGCACTATTCCTCCAATTAAAACCAATGATGGGGCTCTATTCCTCCCATTAAAACCAATGTATAGGCACTATTCCTCATATTAAAACCCAATGATGGGGAACTGATGCTGGGGCATTTTCTTCTCCCACTGGCCACATTACGCCCCCGCCCCCCCCCCCCCCCCCCGTCCCAAAGCCTGAAGGACACTTAACCGACCCCTTGCTTAGAAAGTTTGGAGACCCCTGCTCTGGGGCTTAGTAAATGTGCAAGCAAAGATGCTGTTTTTTTGTTTTTTTTCCCTGCATGTGTTTGGCTATTCTTTGCAAAGTGAAGATTACATCATTTACGAAGCTCTGGAGCAACTGCTCTTGCAACTGTAAAGCCTATTTGCCTTTAGTAAATCAACCCCTCTGTCTGAAGTTTAGCAATAAAGGAAACCTGTCACATTGGGGTTGATTTACTAAAGGCAAATAGACTGAGCAAGAGCAGTTGCTGCAGATCTTAGTAAATGAGCAGAAGCTCTGCTGACTTCCATCATCCAATCATGTGTGTAGCACGACCCCCTTGAGGACTGCTTGGATGTACCTGCTCATCTGCATCACAATGACCCTGTAAACATTTCAACCCACCTGACACTCTGGGTTCAGACATCTTTGCACCACCTTTGAAGTAATAAGTCAAACAACTCAGTGCGTTTATATTCTAATAACGTTTACTGGAGTACTTTAAAGAAGATCTTATTGCATAGAGGAGATAATATATCAACTGAGCTTTAAATAACAGCAGAAGAATTCCTCTATAATAATACAAGTTAAGACAGTTTGGCAATAACAGAATATTATATACTAGTATGTACAATGAATTACCACTTGAACATGACCTGAAAGGATAAGCAAGAGTTAAGCATTAATTCTGGCAATACTTCTAAAGGGGAACCAAGGCCAACCTATTTAACCTTTAATCCTAATGAGAGATCAAGCAAACAAGAATGGTATGAGGGCCCTTTAAGCAGTTAATGACATCAATGTTCCAGTTGCAGACCTGATGGTCTTCACCGGCGGTCGAGGCTCAGTAACTGTATCTAATAAGGTGCAGTAACAGGGTAATGGTATTTCTTGGAATGGTTGAAGCTAAAGGTGTCTATATACAGTGTTCAAATAGAAATGCAGTAAAGTATTCCCATGGTAAAGCTGTCTGTACACAGTGTCCCAATGAAAGGTTTGCAAAGGTGGGCACTTGCCCTCTCACCCACCACGATTCAATGCCTTCCAAACAGTGGGGTAGATTCAGGTAGGGGCGCGCACTGTACGGCGGCGCAGCATGAGTTTTTACGCTACGCCTCCGTAAATTACTGGAGCTACGCTTCATTCACGAAGCATTTGCTCCGTAATTTGCGGCGGCGTTTCGTAAAAGGGATCGGTGTAAGCGCGTAATTTAAATGATCCCGTAGGGGGCGTGGATCATTTAAATTAGGCGCGTTCCCGCGCCGAACGTATTGCGCATGCTCCGTCGGGAAAATTTCATTTGCTTCGCGTCCAGCGCCATTCACGATCCACTTACGCGAACAACGTAAATTTCGAAAATCGCGACGCGGGAACAACGTCTATACTTACCATTGGCTGCGCCTCCTAATAGCAGGAGCAGCCGTACGACGAAAGCGACAAACGCAAACGACGTAAAACACGACCGCCGGGCGCGCGTACGTTTGTGCAATTTGCATACTCTACGCTGACAACTACGGGAACGCCACCTAGCGGCCAGCGCCAGAATGCAGCCTAAGATACGACGGCAAAAGAGCCTATCGAGCTTTCTGAATACAGAAAGTTGATACGCCGGCGCTACTTAGCAATTACGCTGCGTATCTATGGATACGCAGGCGTAATTGCTTCCTGAATCTACCCCAGTGACTACAGGTGTAAGGCCAACATAGCTTAAGGTGGCATTGATAATGGACTACTTATTTTTTTATTTGCTTGTCACTTGTCTTGCAGGGTTGATAAAAATCAATGATTTAAAAAAAAAAAAAATCAGATTTTTATTATTTAAATTAGATTTTTTTTATCTAAATCAGATTTTATAAATAATTTTATCAAAGTACTTTTGGAGTAAGAATCTATGTAAAGATAGTTTGTCATGTCAAATCGCATCTCAAATCGGCGGCAATTGTCGGCAATGGCACTGTCCTAATCAGTGCTACGCCGCATCTGCGATTTCAAAAAGTAGTTCCTGTACTACTTTTTGCGATTTCGGGCCGCGATTTACATTAAATTGCGGCCGAAATCGCGGCAAAATCACAGCCGCGAAATCGCGGTAAAATCGCGCATTTTACCGCGATTTTGAATTCGCAGCAGTGTGAACCTAGGCTAAGGGATAAATCTCATGTTAACCAGGCACTACAATGTCACTCTTAACCCTAATAAACCCAGCGTAGTTGTTGGTACGTCTAAAGGTGAGTGTACAATCATATTGAATGTGATCAACACATTAAAATTCACCTTTCGCTCAAACTGAGATCTGATTGGTTTATGTATTTTTCACTTTATTGTTGGCCCGACACAGCAGGGTATTATACCCACAACCGTTGTGTATAAGACATAGCAATGTACTAACAGCAGTGTTTCCCTGTTCTGTATCCTCCACAGATACTTCACCATCAGAAGTGACCTGTATCAGCGCTGCAAACGGTATTGGTCTTAACTCTTTGTGTGCCATCTGCGGTGACAGAGCGACGGGGAAACATTACGGGGCGTCTAGCTGTGATGGCTGCAAGGGGTTTTTCAGGAGGAGCGTCAGGAAGAATCACATGTATTCCTGCAGGTGAGTGGACTTCCTCTGCACTCTCACTATATACAATGCTGTGGAAAAAGTATTTGCCCCCCTTTCTGATTTTTATTTTTTTTGCATATTTGTCACACTTAAATGACTAATTTTATTATTACACAAAGATAACCCGAGTAAATACAAAATGCAGTTTTAAATGATGGTTTAATTTATTAAAGTGGAGGTATACCCAAAAAGTTAATTTTTAACCTTAGATTGATGCTCATTTTGTCAAGGGGAATCGGGTAGTTTTTTTAAAATCGAAGCCGTATTTACCGTTTTAGAGATGCATCTTCTCTGCAGCTTCCGGGTATGGGCTGCGGGACTGGGCGTTCCTACTTGATTGACAGGCTTCCGACAGGCTTCCGACGAGCGCATCTATCGCGTCACGATTTTCCTCGAAAGTAGCCGAACGTCGGTGCGCAGGCGCCGTATAGAGCAGCACCGACATTCGGCTTCTTTCGGCTACTCGTGACGCGATGTATGCGACCGTCGGAAGCCTGTCAATCAAATAGGAACGCCCAGTCCCGAAGACCATACCCGGAAGCGGCGGAGAAGATCGCTCTCTAAAACGGTAAGTACGGCTTCGATTTTAAAAAAACTACCCGATTCCCCTAGACAAAATGAGCATCAATCTAAGTTTAAAAAAAAAATTTCGGGTGAACTCCCGCTTTAAGGAAAAAAAGCTGTCCAAACCTGCCTGGCGTTATGTGAAAAAAAAATTTCCCCCTAAACCTAATAACTAAACCCTTGGCGAGAACAACTGCAATTAAGCGTTTGCGATAACTGGCAATGAGTCTTTCAGGCCTCGTACACACGACCGAGGAACTTGACGGGCGAAACACATCGTTTTCCTCGTCGAGTTCCTTGTTAGGCTGTCGAGGAGCTCGACAAGGCAAGTTTCTCCATTCCCGTCGAGGAAAAAGAAGACATGCTCTCTTTTTGGCTCGACGGGATCCTCGACAGTTTCCTCGTCGAAAAATGTACACACGACCGGTTTCCTCTGCAAAAAAAAAATCCCAGCAAGTTTCTTGCTGGTTTTTGCCAAGAAACTCGGTCGTGTGTACGAGGCTTCACATTGCTGTGGAGCAATTTTGGCGCACTCTTCTTTGCAGAATTGTTTTAATTCAGCCACATTGGAGGGTTTTCCAGCATGAACGGCCTGTATGAAAGGTCATGATGCAGCATCTCAATTGGATTTAAGTTCAGGCTTTGACTAGGCCACTCTAAAACCTAAATTTTGCTTTGTTTGACCTATTTGAAGGTAGACTTGCTGTTGTGTTTCGGATCATTGACGTATCATTGTCCAGTTGCATAACCCAAGTGCATTTGAGCTCGAGGTCACGAACTGATGACTGAACATTCTCCTTTAGGATTTTCTTATAGCGTTTAGAATTCATGGTTCCGTCAATTATGGTAAGTCATCCAGGTCCTGAAGCTGCAAAGCAGCCCCAGACCATGACCGAACCACCACCATGTCTGAGGCCTCGTACACACGACGGAGGAACTCGTCGTAAATGAAACATCGTTTTCCTCGACGAGTTCCTTGTCAGGCTTGTGGAGAAACTTGACAAGCTTTCTTTGCGTACACACTGTCAAGACCAAATCTCCTCGTTCTCAAACGCGGTAACGTACAACACATACAACGGCAGGGGAAGTTCGATTCCACTGGCACAACCCTTGGGGCTGCTTTTGCTAATCTCATGTTACTGCGTGTTAAGTAAAAGTTTGGTAAGAGACAATTTGCACTTTTCAGACTGTTACAGCGTGACGAATGTGCTATCTCCATTACAAACGCGACTTTTACCGAAGGTGCGCTGCCGTCTCATACTTTATTCTGAGCATGCGCGGGTTTCTTAGCATACACACGAACGTGTTTCTCGTCGAAAACCAGCCCGACGAAGAACACGACGAGGAAATTGAGACTCCCGTCGAGGAAAAAGAGAACTTGTTCTCTTTTTTTCTCGTCGTGTTCCTCGACAGTTTCCTCGATGAAAAACATACACACGGCCGTTTTCCTCGGCAAAAAAGCTCTGCCACCAAGTTTCTTGATGGATTTTGTCGAGGAAAACGGTCGTGTGTACGAGGCCTCACTGTTGGTATGATGTTCTTGTTATGAAATGCTGTATTAGTTTTATGCCAGATGTAACAGGATGCACACCTTCCAAAAAGTAAAATTTTATATTTGCCTAAAAGTCTTGGGGATACTCAAGATGTTTTTTGGTAAATGTGAGATGAGCTTTTGTGTTCTTTTTGGTCAGCAGTGGCTTTGGCCTTGGAATTCTCCCATGGATGCCATTTTTTCCCCAGTCTCTTTCTTATTGTTGAATCATGAACACTGATCTTACCTGAGGCCTGTTGTTCTGGGTTCTTTTATGACCATCTGGGTAAGTCATCGACGTCATGCTCTTGGAGTAATTTTTGTAGGCCGGCCACTCCTGGGAAGGTTCACCACTGTTCCAAGTTATCTCCATTTGTGGATAATGTCTCCCCCTGTGGTTCACTGGAGTTCCAAAGCCTGAAGCCTCGTACACACGACCGATGAACTCGACGGGCGAAACACATCGTTTTCCTCGTCGAGTTGCTTGTTAGGCTGTCGAGGAACTCGACAAGGAAAGTTTCTCCATTCCCTTCGGGGAAAAAGAAGACGTGCTCTCTTTTTGGCTCGACGGGATCCTCGACAGTTTCTTTGTCGAAAAATGTATACACGACCGGTTTCCTCAGCAAGAAAAAAAAAAAATCCCAGCAAGTTTCTTGCTGGTTTTTGCCGAGAAACTCGGTCGTGTGTACAAGGCCTTAGAAATGGCTTTGAAACCCTTCCTAGGCCAATACATGTACATTACTCCTGTCATGCGAATTGGATGCGGAGAAATCCACATCCAATGGATTTCTGCACAGATATGGAAGAAATACACAAAATACACTGAGATCCAACCAGAATACACAGGACTCTTCTGTTTAGACAATATTTCCTTATCCTGGATTTCAGCTTTAACTGCAGTAGAAAAAAAAATGAGTTGGGAACCAGGCAGTGCTGTCTAATAGAGATCAATGTTTAGATGAGAAAACGAGTGGAACGAAATGATGTAGTTATCGATGTGTCTTCACTTCCACATTGAATCCTCACTTTGTTCCCATAATGATGAGGATCATGGATGTGTTTTCAAAGTAATCTGAGAGCACGTTGGCCTTTTTCATTCCAAAGGAAAATAAAAAAACAGTTCTCAAAGCGTGCTCTAGCACCTTGCTGATTGACAGTTGATTCCAATTCTTATTACCAATCCAAACAAGTAGCTCTATCCCCCCTTCACACTTTCACACTTTCACTGTGACTCACATAGAATAATGAAGGGTTTGGAGGTTTTTTCCATCATGGCGTTTCTAGTAAACACTAAATATGTCTTATTGGGTTACTCACAGTTCTCTTGTCCATAGCTTAGAGAAGTCACTACTACACTAATTCAGGTTCTGTCTATTTCTAAAAACCTTGGACTCCTAAGAACTCGGGAGTCCAGCTGTTTACTCATCAGCAGAATCTCCACTGCTGGCTATTGTATTCAGGCAGCCCTGACACCCGTGGTTGTCCAAATACATCAGTGCTACTGAACATTGAGTTCATCTCATCTGATAATTTTCTTCTCAATTTTTAAATCAACTTTTTTCAAGCTGTCTAGTACTTGTCGGGCCACCTTTGGCTTGAATTTTGGCCAATTCAGCAGGAATTGGCTGAAATGTGACCCATCTTTGGGTAGCTTAAGCTAATCGAAGCTGTATTGCTATTGCTTATTAGACATGTGCATCCGTTTTCATCCAAATGCATTTTCATCCAAATTTCGGGGATGTTCGCGTTTGTTCTAACAAACGATAACGAATGCACAGAATCCAAAATCCGAAAGATCTGACATAAAAAATGCTTTATTTTCGTTTTGTTGCAACAACAGTTCGATATAGATAGAAGATTCAACATAACGGTGACAATAGCAATCTGTGTCTATCGAACCTGCGGTTGAATGTGCCTAACCTAACTCTATTAGTCCAAGATTATTCGACATAGAGAGAAACGATTTGACGTGAAGATTCGACATAGAGAGAAAAGATTCGACATAGAGAGGAAAGATTCGACATAGAGAGGAAAGATTCGAAATTATAGAGATATGAAGATTCGACGAAGCAGCTAAAAACATACGATCTCCGCGAGCGGACATTTATGGTCAAATGCTCGGCCCATAGGCTATAGAAGAATTCTAATGTTGGTTGACTAGTAATAATAATAAAAATAATTATTACTAGTCTAACAACATTAGAACTCTAGCTTGTGGGCGGAGCGGAGCATTCGACCGGAAATGTACAATTGCGGCATCATACAGTTTTGCTGCTTCGTCGAATCTTTTCAGATTTTCGGATGAATGCATTTTTTAACGAAGCAAAATAAATAAAAATGAATTTTGAGAGTAACTAAATAAATGTATTTTTTGGAAGAAAACGAAATTCCGAAACAAAATATTTCAGTGTGCACATGTGCTTAGGCTGCATATCCCCGACGACGTCCTTTGATGACGAAACGGTATTATGCTATGGGGTCTTCCTTTATTTCTCATTCCATGAGAGTCTGAATCATCTACTCACCTCTTGGAGCGAGTGTATTTTGGAATTGCCACTTCATCATATATGCCTGGAGTCAGTCTATTTGGGAAGACTATAAACATCCCAGTGCCTAATCAGACCGCTGTAACGACGGTCATACATATGTGGTAAGGAGACTACATCTCACGATTTGGGTGTCCTTTTGGTGGAAGAAGATTTTTCATTTTATTTCATTTCACCTCATCTTGAAGCATATCACTATTTATGGACTTCTTTCTATTCACTTTAATTTGATGTGGATCACAGTATATGGATTTCATTATTCATAACTTGGAACTTCTATGTCACAGTTGTTTGCTTTTCACCAATTTTATTTCACAAATTTTTTGGTTATATCATTGTTCACTTAGCGCTGTACCTTGTTTTTATTTAAATGTACGCTCACCTCATTCTGTGCTTATCATTTCAGGTTCAGTAGACAGTGCGTGGTCGATAAAGACAAAAGGAATCAGTGTCGTTACTGCAGATTAAAGAAATGTTTTCGGGCTGGTATGAAGAAAGAAGGTGAGGTGCCATTCCTGAAACACCATCCCGATCATTTTGTTTCTATTTAAAATTGAACTGTAACCTCATAGTCATAATGCTGTAAAGAAGCGAAGTGAGGGTCATCTTTCTCATGAAGGTCCCAATGTAAAATACAATATGGCCTCTAAAATAGTATTCACAATGAGGATAGTGTAAGTAATCGTACCATCATCCAAGAAGTTTAGAAATATAGAAAATCTAAAGTTTGGTCCCCAACACCAAAATTCATAAAAAAGAGAACGGGAGCAATTGGACTATCTCGGTACAGGTAGAAAACATAAATTCAGATGTGAGAAGACATATATAGGAAAATATATATAGATTTTTTTTTTTTTTTACAAAAACAATAAGAAACAACACATAATCATATAAAATTAAAATTAAAAGCATTGTGACAAACCATACATATCATCGGTATAATGGTCCCCAAGGGGAGAATATCACAGTGGGATTGTAGGTCACGAAAAGCATCTTGACTAGTTTTGCGTCTATTGATGCTTCATCAGGAGAAAATCTGTAATTTGATTAGCAGATAATCAGTATTAGTACAGTCGAAGGTCCCAATGTAGTTTTAAAGAATGGCCTTTACTTTTTACTTTAGTCCTACTTAGATTTGTCCACTATTAACCAGATAATTTTAGTTTGGTAGTCATCTGACATCAGAGTTTGGGTTAGAATCTATCATGCTTGCCATGGATGGTATGCTCCAGATTTCAGGCTAGCAATAATTGAGCTGTCTATGAATCCCTAAGGCTGGCCATACATTCTACAATTTTCTTATTCACTTTCATTTAGATTTGCCTTTAACTATGTAGTGCAAGGGCTGCATACATGTCAAAGTGTTTAGGACCTCCATATTATATGGTTTTGGTAAAGAAAATTGTATAATGTATACAATTCTCAGGGTGATACCAAGTGCCTATGGCAGTCAGAAAAACTTGCTATGTCCCTTTAGATCCAACCTTAAATCTCCACTCATGGCACTGGATACTTTTTATGTGTCTATATGGACGTTTACGGTTGACGTTGCTGACATTGATTGCTTTTATCAGGTCATTTTTGGCCATCAGTGGCTAGGCACTGCAGGAGAGATGAGCCGTCAGGACGCTCAGTAAAGAACCATAAAAATGTGTGGTGCCTTATCACTTGCTAAGAAATATCATATGATTGTGTTCAAACTATCTACAAGAGGGTTTCAGATTGGTTGCTTTGGGCCATAATGTGCACAGACTGTTGTGTTGGTAGTCACATTCTGACCCTGGATTTTTTTCCCAGATTAAAGATGATTGGAGGTCACCCAGCTTCTTCCTCCTGGTGACCTTGGATGTCCGGTTCACTTCACAGAGCAGTAATCCTGTCTGTGAGCCTGGTGACCTAGGGGTCATCATGTCTTCCTTTCTGGTGGAAGCCATTATTATACTGTGTGACATGTAGTGTTCTAAACTCACTACCACATCTTAAATCCCAATCTTTGTAAAAGGTTTGGACACTTTGGTACCATAGTGGAATATAAAAGTCCGCTCTACATGGGATTGTCACAATACATAATACATTCTCCATAAACAGCCAGGATACCTGATTGCCATGTTATATGTGCTGGTATAACAAGACAGAAAAAAGGGAGCATGTTGGCTCAATATTTTTGTTTAAGTGTTACTTCAGCCCAAACTTTTATTCACTTTTGGATAAAGCGTGAAAGTTTAGAATTTCTGGCAGGTGTCATTTGCTGTCTCTAAGGCAATGAACAGGAAATCCGGTAAAGGAATGTCCTCAACAGTTATGCCACGTACAGACGATCGGAAATTCCGCCAACAAAACCGTGGATTTTTTTCCGACGGATGTTGGCTCAAACTTGTCTTGAATACACGCGTCGCACAAATGTTGTCTGAAAATTTAAACGCCAAGAATGCTGTGTCGTACAACGGCACTATTAAAGGGAAGTTCAATACCAGTCGTGTTGGTAGAAGTTTGGTGAGAGACGATTCCCACTTTTCAGCTTCGTGCTTTTCAGTTCGTTACAGCGTGACGAATGTGCTATCTCTATTATGAAAGCTAGTTTTACCAGACCAAGCACTTCCTTCTCATACTAGATTCAGAGCATGCGTGGAATTTTGTGTGTCGGAATTGTCCATACACGATTGGAATTTCCAACAACAAAACTTGTTGTCGGAAAATTTGAGAACCAGCTCTCAAATTTTTGTTGTCGGAATTTCCGACAGCAAATGTCCAATGGAGCCTACACACAGTTGGACAACAAGCTCCCATCGAACATTTGTTGTCGGAAATTCCATCCGTGTGTACGCATAACAATACTTTCACCATGAGCAAAAGGGAAAATCTCCAATAGGGACACACAAGAAATGGTTTTGTGTCCTGGTTGGAGAATTACCCTTACTTGGTATCATGTTGAAACTTTTGTTACTTGGGCAGTCAGATGACACTTCCCCAATGAAGCCCCAAATAGCAGTAACATTTTTACCAATTATCTAACCTTTCTTCTTTTGGCTGAAGATAAACTTTAAAGCCTCGTACACACGACGGGCGAAACACATCGTTTTCCTCATCGAGTTCCTTGTTGGGATGTCGAGGAACTCGACAAGCCAATTTTCTCCACTCCCGTCAAGGAAATAGAGAACATGCTCTCTTTTTGGCTCGTCGAGTTTCTCGACAGTTTCCTCGACGAAAATATACACATGATTGGTTTCCTCGGCAAAAAAATATCTCCCAGCAAGTTTCTTGCTGCTTTTTGCCGAGAAACTCGGTCGTGTGTACGAGGCCTAACGTCCTAGTATGGTGGGGACACTGTACTGTAGGCTGCAGGTCTCTGTCTTGGCAATGGCTCTAGGTGGCAGCTCCTTATCTCCTATAGGTTCAAAACTGTTACTTGACAAAGCCAAAAAAGTGGATCGGGTGACAATCATCTCATATCTATAGAAGGGTATAAGCTATATAGCCCAAATCTGTTGTATTTGGAACATGTGAAATCTTTATAATAATTTTTAAGTGCAGCAATCCCTGGACCTTTTCTTTATATATGGCCTTTGGAAAGGCTTGATTGCTTGCACTAAGAAGTATACCGTGGGCTGTCTACCACACATGAGAAATCTCATATCTATAGGTACTTTTGGACAAGTATTGGGTGCTGAAACCTTATGAATCAGACCTGGTGTTCCAGTGTCCTAATTAACCACTGTGTTTCCATTTTAGCTGTACAAAATGAACGAGATCGGATAAGCACGCGGAGGTCAAGTTACGAAGACAGTAGCCTGCCATCAATTAATGTATTAATCCAAGCAGAAGTCCTATCACAACAGGTGAGTCATATCTCTATAATAACAATAATAATAATAATATATCTGCAGCCCCAATAGAATGACGGGGCCTTCAAGTGGCCTACCAAACCCACTAGCTTTACCGTATGTATGAAGGTGAAGGAAGGACGCTAAGAAATACGTTTTCATGGTTATTATTAGTAAATGAGTTAAATATATTGCTGCTGCATGATGGTGATCAACAACCCAGCAAGCAATCTTGCAAACTTAGTAAATCTGGCCGTAAGTCTAATGCTTTGTAGACCTCTGCAGACCTTGTGATGTAGGTCATGGCTTATTGATTAGGAATGGTTGTTGTTTTAAGGCTGTTTGTTTAAGAGTTTACCAGTGAGTACACAGACCAAGCAGAGCCAGCTCCTAACATACATGAGGACATTCCCTCATCTTTTGGTTTTCATTGAAAAACTCTGGATGGCTGGGCTAAAGCTCTTATGTCTCGTACACACGACCGAGAAACTCGACGGGCGAAACACATCGTTTTGCTCGTCGAGTTCCTTGTTAGGCTGTCGAGGATCTCGGCGAGCCAAATTTCCCCATTCCCGTCAAGGAAAAAGAAGACATGCTCTCTTTTTGGCTCGACGAGATCCTCGACAGTTTCCTCGTCAAATAGTGTACACACGACCGGTTTCCTCGGCAAAAAAAAAATACCAGCAAGTTTCTTGCTGGTTTTTGCCGAGAAACTCGGTCGTGTGTATGAGGCCTTAGGGATCTCTTCCTTACTAGAATTTTCACACATCTGCCGATAATTAGGCCATATTGTATATAGTTTAAGGCAGATACATTTCCACCAACAGACAGGCTGAACACGACTGAATAGACTATTCCTGGTTCTTCTATGATTGCAGATAAGTACATTGGACTTTCTCTTGTAGATAACCTCATCAGTCACCATGCTGAACACAGACATTCGAGGAAAGAAGATAGCCTGCATAACAGACGTCTGCGAATCCATGAAGCAGCAGCTTCTGGTCCTTGTAGAATGGGCCAAGTACATCCCGGCCTTCTGTGAACTTCCCCTAGACGATCAGGTGGGTATGTGACTTTAGGATGTTAGTGGTCAATCCTTCATAAATGGTTCTACATTGTCAGCTGTATCTGTTCTGTTCACAATAAAAGAAAAAAAAAGTGCAAGAATAAATGTGGTACTACCACGCTTCATTAAAACCTTCATTGTTGGAAGAATATATTCTACTATCTGCCTCTTCTACAATTTCCCTTACCGGCATTTGTCAGCCACTTGAGAACAGGTGCTCTTTACTGGTCATATGACCTTCCTTATGATCACTGTGCTGTCCTATCATGCAATTCATGTAGTTGAGCAATTTTGTGTAATCCAGAGTTGTAATGAACTATTATCCACCCCACGCATCTATCCTGCTATGGATGGACATTGGAGGACTGGATTACAAACTGTAATATCACTACTTCCTCTGTACTCACAGGTCCAGGTGAAATAGAAAACCCATTGCTGATCTATGTGGCCCATTTCTGCTTAGAACTTTGGTGGGGTCCTCATATGACCATTTGGCCAAACAGGTCAAATCTGTTAAAGACTCTTTAGAGGTTCCCACCACCAAAATCTCTAGAGCAGGCATGTCCAAAGTCCGGCCCGCGGGCCAATCACGGCCCACCATTCCAGTTTAATACGACCCCCCTGGTGATTTGAATATATATCGTATTTATCGGCGCTGCCTTGGAGGGGGCGGGACGTGTACCGCCAGATTACATACAGGAGAATCTTCCGTTTACTTGGTGGCATCTGTAATAGGAAGTCCCGTGTCCTGGGCTGCCATTGGATGACTGTTCAGTCTATCATAGAAGGCGGCACCTTGAATTAAAGATGCCACAGAGTAAACGGGAGATTCTACTGTATGTAATCTGCTGGCGCTCGTCCCGCCACACCCCCCTCCCTTTCCCCTCCAAGGCTGCAGATGGGCATCGATCAGGCTGCATTCGTGGTAATGGTGAGGTTGTGTTCGTGGCAATGGTGAGGCTGCATTTGTGGCAATGGTGAGGCTGCATTCGTGGCAATAGTGAGGCTGCAGATGGGTACTGATTAGGCTGCATTGATGGGGAGTGACCCTTATTTTGCTTCACAGGTCTTTATTTCAAATGTAATTTTTTTCCTGAAACTTCCCTCCTTGAAGTGAAGGTGCGTGTTATACGCCGATAAATACTGTATAGCCAAATATCACGCCCAAGCTCATCCTTAGACCCCTTTCACACTGAGGAGTTTTTCAGGCGGTACAGCGCTAAAAATAGCGCTGCTATACCGCCTGAAAAACTCCTTCACGGCCTACTCAATGTGAAAGCCCGAGGGCTTTCACACTGAGGCGATGCGCTGGCGGGAGAGAAAAAAATCTTTGGAGCGGTGAGAGGAGCTGCGTGTATACCGCTCCTTCACCGCTCCTTCCCATTGAAAACAATGGGAAACCGCGGCAATACCGCCCGCAATGCGCCTCTATAGAGGCGCATTGCGGGCGGTATTAACCCTTTATCGGCCGCTAGCGGGGGTTAATACCGCAGCGCTAGCGGCCGAATCCCACGGAAAACCCGACGGTATATCGCTGCTATTTTTAGCAGCACTATACCGCCACCGCGGCTCCCGCCCAGTCTGAAAGGGGCCTTAGTCCTGAGCGGCGCTCGGGAAATCGTGGGGGGGGGGGGGGCACAAAAGAGATGGTTAGAGATATATCTCTCATTCTATAAGATCTCCTAGATCTCTATCTCGTTGGACAAACACACTTAGACCACATTTTATTGGTCCAAAGAATGTCAGGCAAAATGGTCGGCCCTCACGCAAGTGCACTTCATGAAATCTGGCCCTTTTTTAAAAAAGTTTGGACACCCCTGCTCTAGAGTTATACCATGCTGCTGAGTAGTACACTCTGCTGAACTCCAGCCACAATGGAAATATCAGTATTGAGTGGTCTGATCCCTTAATCCCACTCCTCAGATACCTTTTGTGTGCTGTGATGCAATCTGTGATTGCAAAAACAGATAACTAAGGTAAATTCATTACTTCAAAGAGCATGTCTACTCTGAAAACTTTCATGTATATCAGATAGTCAATGGTGGGTGCCAATAGCTAGGGAGATTCACACGTAGTGGTGACACTAATTATTAAACGCTGTCCTTCACAGGCTCTCAGCCGACCGCTGACAGAGCCACTCGTTAACCTCTGTGTCTTCAGTCACCTTTGATGTCTAACTGGGGATAGTGACAATGCTTAACTGAGTTAAGAACCAAGTCATCCCAGCATGTCAATTGTATCTAGTCTTTTATATTTTAACTTACCCAGCTTCTTTCTGAGGTGGGTTTTGTATCTGCTGAGGAACCTACGTAGAGTTTCTTATGAGCCCATTTGTACACTATTGTGTTTAACGCGTGCATTGAGACGCACTAAAACACGTGTGTTGTTCCCTATAATATAGTGTCTGTTACCGCCTCAGCGCATTTTTAAAAATAAAAGATGTCCGATATTTTTTCTATGTTTTAGTGCATTGGGTGGTCTTTAGAAGTCAATGGAGAGAAGTCAACGCATATAACATATTTTTATTGCGTTGGCAACAAGCCTTGGTCAATGGCTGTCACCCTATCCACTCCAAGTTCTAAATTCAAAATTGAAAACACCCATCAATGTTGGTCAAAACACATATTAACACACAAAGGAAATGTATGAAATGCACCTGCCTAAAAAAATGCAGCTCTACGCACACACGTAGATCTTAATAGGCTCTCAATATCAAAATATCAAAGTTGATGCATCTTTTTTTCATAAAATATATTTTTTCATGGTTTGTTGATGTCACTTCCTGTCTACATACACTCCACCAGTGACTACATGGCATTTCTCAGAGCAGGTTTCCTGAAGGTGACAACAGGGAACAATACGTGGATAATTTGCGCTGAAACAGCCACTTGTAGTTTCCTATTAAAAGACTGTGTGGCAGAGTGACAATGCAGGAGCACAATTGGTACACGGGGACAGAGGGTTGTCACCAGTGGCGGCTGGTGCTCAAATTTTTTTTTTGGGGGGGGCGCAAACAAACAAAAAAATAAAAACATCAATTGCAGCCTCACTGTGCCCATCAATTTGCCGCCAATGTGCCCATCAATTGCTGCCACTGTGCCCATCAAACGCAGCCACTGTGCCATAAAATTGTCGCCACTGTGCCATGCCATCAAACGCAGCCACTAAGCCATGCCATCAAACACAGCCACTGTGCCCATCAATTGTCGCCACTGTGCCATGCCATCAAACGCAGTCACTGTGCCATCAATTGTTGCCACTGTGCCCATCAATTGTCACCACTGTGCCATGCCATCAATTGTCGCCGCTGTGCCATGCCATTGTCTTCACTGTGCCCATCAATTGTCGCCACTGTGCCATGCCAAATCACAGCCACTGTGCCATCAATTGTCACCACTGTGATATGCCAAATGCAGCCACTGTGCCATGCCATTGTTGCCACTGTGCCCATCAATTGTCGCCACTATGCCATCAATTGTCGCCACTGTGCTATGCCAAACGCAGCCACTGTGCCATGCCGTTGTCGCCACTGTGCCCATCAATTGTCGCCACTGTGCCATGGCATTGTAGCCACTGTGCCCATCAATTGTCGCCACCGTGCCATGCCATTATCGCCACGGTGCCCATCAATTGTCGCCACAGTGCCAGGCCATTGTCGCTACTGTGCCATGCCATTGTCGCCACTGTCCCCATCAATTGTCGCCACTGTTCCATGCCAAACGCAGCCACTGTGCCATCAATTGTCGCCACTGTGCCCAGCAATTGCCGCCAGATTGCCGTCCCCCCTTACCTTTCTCGGCCAGCCATCCTCGGATCGATTCCTCAAAGTAGTTCCGCCCTCGATGTCACTTCAGCCAATCAGGTTACCGGTAACCAGAATCTGTGAACCTGATTGGCTGAGACATGGAAAACAAACTGTTGGGGCCCACACACGATCGGTTTGTCCGATGAAAACAGTCTATCGGTCTGTTTTCATCGGACAAACCGACCGTGTGTACAGGGCTTTAGGAGTTTTAGACACAAATCTGTGAAGAATGCAGGGTTGGAATTTTTCAGCTGTACTGTAACCTGTTATATGTTAACAAGGCTATGGTGTTAATTTACTAAAACTGGAGAGTGCAAAATGTGGTGCAACTGTGCATGGTATTTAACCAGCTTCTAACTTCAGCTTGTTCAATTAAGCTTTGACAAAAAAAAAACTGGAAGGTGATTGGTTTGCATGCAGAGCTGCACCAGATTTCGCCCTCTCCAGTTTTACCAAATCAACCCCTATGAGTTTTTGATCAAGATCAACACTATAGCCTTGCCTCAAAGCTTAAAGGAATTACAAATCCATTATTAAAGGGGTTGTAAAGATTTGTTTTTTTATTTTCTAAATAGGTTCCTTTAAGCTAGTGCATTGTTGGTTCACTTACTTTTTCCTTCGATTTCCCATCTAAATGTTTTTTTCTTTGTCTGAATTTCTCACTTCCTGTTTCTCTTCAGTAAGCTTGCCCCCATCATCTTACGTGCTGTTCTGGCTGGGGGTTAGTCAGCCAGAACAGCTTACTGTGGAAGAACAGGAGGTGAGAAATTCAGACAAAAAAAAAAGAAATTTAGAAGGGAAATGGAAGGAAAAGTTAAGTGAACCAACAATGCACTAGCTTAAAGGAACCTATTTAGAAAATAAAAAAACAACCTCTGCTTTAGATCTCCCCAACTGATTGCCTCATCCCATAAGATGACTCAAAGGATCATCCTACTTCACATCTTTTTTTCTTCCTAGGTGGCGCTGTTACGTGCACATGCTGGAGAGCACTTACTACTGGGAGTTGCCAAGAGGTCAATGATCTACAAAGATATTTTACTCCTAGGTGAGCAAAACAGATAGTCATATTTCCAGAAGAAGTCTAATTCTGTATATGGCAGGGCTTAGAATGTATGTATCGGTATGTTTCCCTCTCCCTCTGTAGGGTCAGGTCACCATAATACAGGTTGCATTTTCATTAACCTACATCAGGGGTCTCCAAACTTTCTAAGCAAAGGGCCAGTTTAATGACAATTTTTTTTTTTGGGGCCGGACTGTTGTCAGTAGAAGCAAGAAATGCCCCATCATTGGTTATAATGGGAGAAATAGTGCCTTATTGATGCTATTAGTGCTATTAGTCATTGGTGTAAGTAGAAGGGATAGTGCCCCATTGTTGCTGTCAGTGAAAATAATGGTGTCCCATCATTGGTGTTGGTAGAAGGGATAGTGCCCCATTGCTGCTGTCAGTGAGAAGAATGGTGTCCCATCATTGGTGTAAGTAGAAGGGATAGTGCCCCATTGTTGCTGTCAGTGAGAAGAATGGTGTCCCATCATTGGTGTAAGTAGAAGGGATAGTGCCCCATTGCTGCTGTCAGTGAGAAGAATGGTGTCCCATCATTGGTGTAAGTAGAAGGGATAGTGCCCTATTGTTGCTGTCAGTGAGTGGAATGGTTTCCCATCATTGGTGTTAGTAGGAGGAGAAGTGCCCCAATGGCCGGATAAAGGCAAGCAAAGCACCACATCTAGCCCCTGGGCTGAGGTTTGGAAACCCCTAACCTACAACATCTCCTAATTTGTTCAATCAAATGATAATTTCTAAGAAGAGTTTTATAACATAGATCAGATGAATTTATTGCACCCATGTTGAGATATTTTGTATGTAAAAATCAGTTAATGATTCTGCATGACTTTCCCTTTGTTACTTCTTATGCGAAGAACAGAGGACGGGAACATTCCAGGCAGGAGGCAATGTTTCATGAAGATTGGAGGTGTCCAGTACTGGGGAAATAGTCCACATAAATAATGACCCAAATTATTAGGCGATAAATATAATAAACAAACTTTTATTACTTACACAGCCTACTTTAATGATACTTGTTAGTTGTTACTGTCACACATTCTCTTCTTTGTGTCTCCCCAATCCCCTTCTCTTCATCCCTTCTTTTCATGTTTTCTTCATCTCTCTCCTCATTGTCCTTCTCTTCCTCTCTTCTTCTTTCCCTCAGTTTTCCATCTTTCACCCCCTTGTTTTCTCTCCCATCTCCTTCTCTTCCTCTCTTTTTTTTCTTTTTCTTCAATCGTTTACCCTCTTCTTCTCTCTTCACAATTCCTCCAATCTTCTTGTCTCTCTCTCTCTCTTTCCTTCTCTCTTCTTCTTTTGCTCTCTCCACCTTTCAACCCCTTCTAGTCTCTCCCCTTTTCATGTCTCTCTTTTACTCTCTTTCTTTTTTTCCTTTTTCACTCTCTTCCATCATATACACCATTCATCTCTCTTCCCTTTACCCCCTCATCTTCTCTCTTTCCTTCTCTTCCTATTTTTTTCTTTGCTCCCCCCCCCCCCCCTTGTTTCACACCCTTTTTTTCTCTCCCCTCTTCTTGTTTCTCTTTCCTTCTTTTCCCCTCTTCTTCTTTCACTGACTTTTCCATTTTTCACCTCTTCATCTCTTTCCCCCCATCCTCTTTTTTTGTCTATCTCTACTTTTCTTCTTCCCTTCTTCTTTTGCTCCCTTTTTTTATCTTTCACCGTCTCCATCTCTCCCCCCTCTTCTCCATTCTTCTTGTTTCTTGCTCCTTCTCTTCTGCCTTCTTCTTCAACTCTCTATTTCTTTTTTGCCCCTTCATCTTTCTCCCCTCTTCCTCCTTTCTTCTTGTCTTTCTCTCCTTCTCTTTCTCTCTTCTTCTTCTGCTCTCTCCCCCTTCTTTCACACCCTTTTCTCCCCCCCCCCCTTCTTCTCTCTCTCATTTATTTCCTCTCTTCTTTTTCTTCTTCTTTTGCTCCCTTTTCCAACCCCCCCCCCCCCTTTCATCTCTCTCTCTCCCTCTTCCTCCTCTCTTTTTATCTCTCTCTCCTTTTCTTCTGGCTTCTTTTCTTCACTCTCCTTTCCGTCTTTCTCTCCCTTTATCTCTCACCCCTCTTCTCCATTCTTCTTGTTTCTTGCTCCTTCTCCTTTGCCTTCTTCTTCAACTCTCTATTTCTTTTTTGCCGCTTCATCTCTCTCTCCTCTTCTCTATTCTTCTTGTTTCTTGCTCCTTCTCTTCTACCTTCTTCTTCAACTCTCTATTTTTTTTACCCCCCCCCCCATCTCTCTCCCCTCTTCCTCCTTTCTTCTTGTTTCTCTCCTTCTCTTCCTCTCTACTTCCACACACCCCCCTTCTTTCACACCCTTTTTCTCTTTCCCCTTTTTCTCTCTCTCTCTCATTTATTTCCCTTCTTCTTCTTCTTCTTCTTCTTCTTCTTCTTCTTCTTCTTCTTCTCTTGTCTCCTCTCTCCCCCTTCATCCTCTCTTCTCCTCTCTCTGGCTTGTTCCTCCTCTCCTCTTGCTCTCTCCTTCTTCCTCTCTCTCTACTTCTTCCTCACTTCTCCTCTCTCTCACTCTCTTTATCCTCTTCTCCTCCCTCGCTCTCTCTCCTTTCATCCTCTTCTCCTCTTTCTCTCATTCTTCCTCTCTTATGCCCTCTCCCCCTCTCTCTCTCTCCTTTTTCCTCTCTTCTTCTCTTTCTTTCTCTCCCTCCTCTCTTCTCCCCCCTCTCTCTCCCCCTTTCTCCTCTCTTCTCCTTCTTTCCTCTCTTCTCCTTTTTCTCTTTTTCTCTTCTTCTCCTTTCCTCTCTTCTTCTTTCACACCCTTCTCCTCTCTTCCTCCTCCCTTCTCCTCTCCCTTTTTTCCCTCGCCCTTGCCTCATCTCATTCCTCTTTCACCATTTCTCTTTGTGTGAAAAGAATACCTCCAGTCCTAGGACATTATTAGTGGTTAAAAATAACAGGAGATGAGTCGAGGAATAAATCCCCCTTCTTTTCTTCCTGTTCCCCTCTGTCTACCCCCCCCCCCTCCCCCATTGCTCTCTCTCTGCATCATAGAGAATCATTCCATGGGTATCAAGTCATCAGTCTCCAGGTTACTGTTTTGTCACAAATACCAGTCACCTGACATCATGTTTATGGCCTGTTGTTAAGATAATGTGTGATATCTTTATATGTTAAACATTAGTGACCCTCTCTGATAAGCATCCGCATTGAATAGAGCCAGACAGAGAGAGCACTTAAGACACACCTGCAAACAAACTCCTGTTTAATTTGGGATTGCTGTGAAGGATAGGAGCCCAGGGGAGGGGGTGCTTCCATTAAACACAGTTAAGGACCTTAAAGCAAAACAAAACTTCTTTCTGGGTTTGGACACACTAGAGAGGGGGTTCAGGCCTCTGTCAGGTTTTTATTGCTGTTCCCGTAGCCATTGAGAACATTTTCCTTTACTTCCTATGTGGTCAGCAAGACTGCAAGCAAAATCCCCCCTACCTGGGTCACAGACAATGATATTTTTAACGTATAACAGAGTGTGGATAAGTTAGAACCTAAATGATATCTATGTGACCACAGAAAACTGAAATACTTATCTCCAGAGACCTAACTATAGCCATAGCAGCTCAGGCATCTGCTATGGCAGGGGTGTCAAACTCCATTTAATCACGGGCCGCAACAGTATTATGGTTGCCCTCAAAGGGCCTGTTGTATCTGGGGAGCGCTATGTACAGAGTGCAGGGTTCAGGAGTGTGCTATGTACAGAGTTTAGGGGTGTGCTGTAAACAGAGTACAGAGTTGAGGGGTGTGCTATTTACAGTCTGCAACCCCAACCCCAGCAAAGTTTCCTTGCATCTGTCTCTCCTACCTGGCCTGGTTTGAGTACCTCCCTGTGTAGGCGGCTCTGCTGTTCTCTCTCTCAGATTCTGGAGGTCTGTCTCAACCACACACCCCGTTATGAGTGTGAAAGAGATTGTTTTAAAACAATATCTGATATAAAATCCTCAAGGAAAATAAGCAGTATTGTGACATACCCATACATACATATGCGTAATGCATATAAGAACAAATAAACAGTATAAGGAATATAGGAAAGAGAAAACATTTCAGTGATTCTAATAATAAAAAGAATTAGCCTAACTTAAAAATAGGAATTTTAGAATAATCCATCACAAGTGTGTGCAGGGATCTGTTAGTTACAGGAGCCGCAGAGAGCAAAGTTGTTCCTTGTAAACACAGAAGGCTTCTGTGTTTACAAGTGACAGTGAGGATCGGACAGTTAGAGCCGGAGGTGGCAGAACTCCATTCCGCCACATTCCGGCTGCAAATTCGGGTGCAAGGGCCACATGACCTTGCTTTGTGCACTGGTCCAAATCATTTGGTGGAGGGGGGATTATGATGTGGGGGTTGTTTTTCAGGGGTTGGGCTTTGCCCCTTAGTTCCAGTGAAGGGAACTCCTAAGGCATCAGGATACCAAGACATTTTGGACAATTTCATGCTCCCAACAGTTTGGGGACGGCCCCTTCCTGTTCCAGCATGACTGGACACCAGTGCACAAAGCAAGGTCCATAAAGACATGGATGAGCAAGTTTGGGGTGGAGGAACTTGACTGGTCTGCATAGAGTCCTGAGTAGAAAACCTTTGGGATGAATTAGAGTGGAGACTGCGAGCCAGGTCTTCTCATCCAACATTAGTGCCTGACCTCACAAATGCGCTTCTGGAAGAATGGTTAAACATTCCCATAGACACACTCCTAAACCTTGTGGACAGCCTTCCCAGAAGAGTTGAGGCTGTTATAGCTGCAAAGGGTGGGCCAACTCAATACTGAACCCTACGGACTAAGACTGGGATGCCATTAATGTTCATGTGCGCAGGGCCGTCTTTAATATGGTTTGGGCCCAGGGCAAACATTTTTTTTGGGCCCCCCTCCAGCTTATTTTGAGCCTGGCTGGTTCACATGTATGTTTTGGCGGTCCTCATTTGTGCAGGTACAGCAGCCCATTGATTTGAATTGCCCCTTTAATAAAAAATAAAATAAAAATATATTAAAAAAAAATATTTTTTTTATAAAAAATAAATTAAAAAAAGGGGGTTTTCCATCCGGGGCCCTGGGGACCTCTAAAAAAAAAAAAAAGTTGGCCCTTTAATAAAAAATAAAATAAAAATATATTAAAAAAAATATATATTTTTTTAATAAAAAAAAAAAAGGGGAGTTGCCATATGGGGCCCTATGGGCCTCCGGGCCCCTGGGGACCTTCGGACCCCTAAAAAAAAAAAAAAGGGGGGTTGCCATCCGGGCCCCTTACAGGTGTACTGCCTGTACCCCCCTGATGGCGGCCCTGGCTCCAGGCATAGGTGTGCGCAGCCTATTGCATTAGGGTGTGCACCCGAAAGCTTAAACACACATGCGCAGTAGAGCAGTTGACAGTGTCAGTAGCGATGAGATTGGTGTCAGTAGTTTTTTCTTTTTTTTATTTATTTGGGGATTTTTATTTTATTTTTTTATATTTTTTTTTTTTTACAATGTTAGGAGCCCCATTAAGGGGCTTTGGTGAAATAGCAGAGAAAGGGACTGAAGACAGAGATTCCCTAGTCCCTTTTTCTGTAACCTCAGCTGCCACAGGGGTAGGGGCGTTCAACAAGGGGAATCTGTGTTGCACAGGGTGATTAGGGTGTGCCTAGGCACATCCGTCACACCCTGTACGCACACCTTCCTCCAGCTGCCATAAACCCAACATGGCTTCCTCCTCTGTCAAAGGACGGGATCTGCGTTCAGACAGAGCTACTCATTGGCTGGTTATGCCATTGGACTACCAGGCCACCAGCATTTTCATAAGGAGCATTCAGGAATGCCAACCTTCACATTTATTTTCATCTCTTCTCCAGGTCTCAATCAGTTATCAAGTGGTCACTGTTGGACTGTTTCATGTCAAATTTTGGGGAAGTTGAAAGTGTGACAGCTAAAAGTTACATAATGTCAATTTATTGCTCTGGCTTACCTCTAAGAAGCTTAAAGGAAATGTATTTATTTTCTTTAGGAAATGACAGACTGATACCAAGGAACTGTCCAGAACTTGAAGTGGGGCGAGTGGCTGTGAGAATCCTGGATGAGTTGGTGTTTCCATTCCAGGAGCTGCAGATTGATGATAATGAATACGCCTGTCTAAAAGCAATCATCTTTTTTGATCCTGGTACGTAGCGAGAAAATTGCATTTGTTATTATTATGGCTACCACCTTTGTTCACGTGACCCGAAGGGGTGGGTCTTATTCCAAGTGGATGTGGCCCTCCAAATATGATCAGCCCACGATATGGGATGAACCAATGTGAACACTTTCAGACATATTTATGGAACAATCCAGACCCCCAGACTTATGTTCCCTTTGAGAATCAAGCATAGAGTCAATGGGGTAGATTCAGTAAGATATGCGCATTTTTTACGTAGGCGCAGGGCACCGTTTTTGTCCTACGCCCCCGCAAATTTTCTGCGCTACCCTCGATCAGTAGCTCCGTAAATTGCGAGGGCGCTCCGGCAAAATGCCCGGCGTAAGCGCGTGCAATTTAAATGATCCCGTAGGGGGCGGGAATCATTTAAATTAGGCGCGTTCCCGCGCCGAGCGTAGTGCGCATGCTCCGTCGGGAAACTTTCCCGGCGTGCATTGCGGTAAATGACGTCGCAAGGACGTCATTTGCTTCAAAGTGAACGTGAATGGCGTCCAGCGCCATTCACGATTCACTTACGCAAATGACGTAAATTTCAAATTTCGCAACGCGGGAACGACGGGTATACTTTAGCATTGGCTGCCCCTGCTATAGAAGGGGCAGCCTTACGCAAAAAAACGCCGTACGCAAACGACATAAACTGCGTACGCAGGGCTCGCGTAACGTTGTGAATTGGCGTTAGTATGCAATTTGCATACTATACGCTGACCACTACGGGAACGCCCCCTAGCGGCCATCGCAAGAATGCAGCCTAAGATATGCGGGCATAAGAGCCTTATGCCACGCATATATTAGGCTGCAGTCGGCGTAACGAGCTTTCTGAATACAGAACACTCGTTACGCCTGGGCAAGTGAGCAATTGCGCTGCGTAACTATGGTTACGCAGGCGCAATTGCTCTCTGAATCCGGGCCAATGGCAACAATACTATGGCTCCTGTCTTCCAGGGTGATATATCTGTTTTCAGTGCTGGTAGTTGGGAACCAGTGTGTTTAGGAGCTGGCCAATGGGTTACCCCACAACAATGTGCAACCCACCACTTGTCAGATAGTATATCAACAGTCAAAAGTATTTTTTTTGTTTCGTTTTGGAGGAAGAGAGACAAAATCTTTGAGGATTCGAAAAAAAAGTTACGGCGGCGTAGTGTATCTTAGATACGCTACGCCCGGCGGATATATGCGCCGATCTACGTGGATCTGCCCCAAAATCTTCAGCAATCTGGTTTAGGGTTGTAGTCAATCCTGGCCTTTTCTATAGAAGAACATGGTGTCGATGAAATTCTGGTGTAAATAAGAAAAGTTTTAGGAATTATATAGTAATAATAATAATAATAATAAAAATAATATTTTTTTTTCCTGTTATCAAGATGCCAAAGGATTGAGTGATCCTACGAAAATCAAGAGGATGAGGTATCAGGTTCAAGTGAGTTTGGAGGATTACATCAATGACCGACAGTATGACTCTCGAGGAAGGTTTGGAGAGCTGCTCCTCCTCCTGCCCACTCTGCAGAGCATCACCTGGCAGATGATCGAGCAAATCCAGTTCGTCAAACTGTTTGGAATGGCGAAGATTGACAACTTGCTGCAGGAGATGCTGCTGGGAGGTCAGTAGAGCGCCTAAATATCCATGTCCAACCGTTTTTGCATGTTGTTCCACATGGAAATATTAACCCGGAATTGTAAACCCTAACAATACATTTTTTTTCTTTCAATCTGTTAAAATTATCACTCTAAGCATTTTTGATAAGTTTAAAAAAAAGGCTGTTTAGCCTGCCACAAATTCAGCGAGCTCTTAACTTCTGCCTCTGCTGCACTGTGAATTAGTTACATTGCTCCCTGTTCTGCCTGTGAACTACAGAACACCTCTTTCAATTAGTGGCGGCCCGTAATGCAGGGTGCGTCTGGCCCCCTAATCTACATGCGGGGAGCCGGACGCATGGATTCCAATGTGGTCTTTCTTTTTTTTGAAGCATGTGATTACAGCCAGAGGCTCTAATAGGCTTCAAAAAAGGGTTGGCTTGGGGCGCAGAGCACTGCGCCCCAAACCCGCCCAATTGTGTGATAATAGCGAATGAATATTCACTATTATCACATTGATTCTCCTCCTAGACAAATAAGAAGCAGGTCCTAAGACCAGTTTCCCAATTGGCCAAAAAGAGAAGCGATCCTATTGGCCCAGGAGGGAGGAGGAGACACACGGCTGCCGTGGTGCAGAGGAGGAAACACAGGGGAAGCCGCTGCCCGTCACCCGGAGGGAAGCGATGCCTGTGCCATAGATGGGGTAAATGCGGGGCTGGTAACCGATCACCCGGGGGGGGTGGCTGTGGGTGCATTGTTTGCCCAACCCCCCCAAAAAAAATATACCACCAGCCGCCACTGCTTCCAATGTTATGGAGCTGGAGAGGTGTTTAGAAGTCTTGATACACACGGGTTTGTACCTTATGGTAGTTATCGATGACAATGCCAATTTTTCATGTCCTTATAGTTTATGGGTGTTATTCAGCTGCCACCCTTCCACCTCTAGCCTATATGACTCTGCTGTATGTGTACTATACTACAACCAGCACTGACAACCATTACCATCTCTATGTTCCTCTGTCACAGGATCAGCAAATGACGCCCCCCACTCTCATCATTCACTTCACCCCCACCTGGTCCAGGAACATTTGGCAACCAATGTCATAGTGGCCAACAACACGATACCAGCTCATCTACACAATGGACAGATGTGTAAGTAGACCATACTTCCCTTGTGGTTCCCACTTTACAGCCTAGTAGGATTAAAATATAAATGTCACCCAAGCTGGGTGCTTTTTAATATGTTTTTGACTTGGCTTGATGGCACCAGGCATTCTGCCCATTATGTGATCTCACTAGCTCAAAAATGACCATCTCCACCAAATGGTGCACGTTAAAGTAGAACTATATAGGTGGATTCAGAAAGACCGCCTTAACTTTGCGGCGGCGTAGTGTATCGTGTTTACACTACGCCGCCGTAAGTTAGCGAGGCAAGTACATGATTCACAAAGTACTTGCCTGCTAAGCTACGGCGGCGTAGCGTAAATCGGGCCGGCGTAAGCGCGCCTAATTCAAATTCGTCTGAGGGGGCGTGTTTTATGTTAATGAGGGGTGACCTGATGTGATTGACGTATTTTACGAACCGCGCATGCGCCGTCCGTGTACATATCCCAGTGTGCATTGCGGCAAAGTACGCCGCACGGTCCTATTGGTTTCGACGTGGACGTCGAATCGGCGTCGACGTGGCATCGCCGTCGACGGGCAGAGAGTCGCTGATTGCCACCATTTACTAGAAAAAAAAAAAACATGTCCCCGGATTTCATTTTAAAAATCTGGTCACGTTATCCTACAACCAAACAGGAAGTATGAGGAAATCCCTGCAAATTAAGGGAATTCCTATTCACGGACGACTTAGGCAAACAACGTAAAATTTTCAAATTTCGACGCGGGAACGACGGCCATACTTAACATTACTAGTCCAACTATTTGATGGAATAACTATACGCCTGAAAATGCCTTACGTAAACGGCGTATCTGTACTGCGTCGGCCGGGCGTACGTTCGTGAATCGGCGTATCTAGTGATTTACATATTCTACACCGACCGCAATGGAAGCGCCACCTAGCGGCCAGCCTAAAAATTACACTTTAAGATACGACGGTGTAAGACACTTACGCCGCTCGTATCTGAGCCTAATTTAAGCGTATCTGGTTACCAGAATACGCTTAAATTTGCGTCGGCGCACATTCAGACTTTACTGATTACTGATACGCCGGCCTAAGTCTTTCTGAATCCACCTAATAGGCTAGATTTTTTTTTTTTTTTTGGATAGAGCAAGGGGGGTTTATAACTCATGTCAGATTTTTTTCCTGCCATCTGTAACCCATTTTGGAGATTTCCCTTCACTTTCTATCCTACAATAGATTTGTGAGTAAATAGACGAGGAGAATCTTCTTAACAGGGGCAAAGAGAGCAATAGAAACTGGCAGGTGTTCTAATCCCTCTCCAAAACTGCCTTTAGTTATACTTTATGAAATATTATAGGCAATGCCATGAGCCATTTTGGCCTATTATATGCACAGGCTATGATATCTGCTTTACAGCTCAACAGAATGGTTAAGCTCGGCTACTCATTTTCTCTTTGAAAGCCTATGGAGCAGACATCAGCCCCTTGTAGTTACATTTCCTTCACTTAATTTCTCCACTGGATATGACCTAATATACACTGTATTACCAAAAGTATTGGGACACATGCATTTGTACGCACATGAACTTTAATGGCACCCCAGTCTTAGTCCGTAGGGTTCAATATGAAGTTGGCCCGCCCTTTGCAGCTATAACAGCTTCAACTCTTCTGGGAAGGCTGTCCACAAGGTTTAGGAGTGTGTCTATGGGAATGTTTGACCATTCTTCCAGAAGCACATTTGTGAGGTCAGGCACTGATAATGGGCAAGAAGGCCTGGCTCGCAGTCTGCGCTCTAATTCACCCCAAAGGTGTTCTATCGGATTGAGTTTAGGACTCTACAGGCCAGTCAAGTTCCTCCACCCCAAACTCGCTCATCCATGTCTTTATGGACCTTGCTTTGTGCACTGGTCCAAATCATTTAGTAGAGGGTGGGATTATTGTGTGGGGTTGTTTTTCAGGGGTTGGGCTTGGCCCCTTAGTTCCAGTAAAGGGAACTCATAAGGCATCACCATACCAAGACATTTTGGACAATTTAATGCGCCCAACTTTGTAGGAAAAAATGACTACGTACCAGTGCACAAAGCAGGGTCCATAAAGACATGGAAGAACGAGTTTGGGGTTGAGGAACTTGACTGGCCTGCACATAGTCCTGACCTCAACCTGATAGAACACCTTTGGGATGAATTTGAGCTAAGACTGTGAGCCAGTCCTTCTCATCCATGCATGACCTCACAAATGCTCCTCTGGAAGAATGGTCAAACATTCCCATAGACACACTCCTAAACCTTGTGGACAGCCTTCCCAGAAGAGTTGAAGCTGTTATAGCTGCAAAGGGTGGGCCAACTCAATATTGAACCCTATGGACTAAGATGGGGATGCCATTAAAATTCATGTGCGTGTAAAGGCAATACCCAATACTGTTGGTAATATAGGCCCGGATTCTTAAAGCGCTTACGCCGACGGATCTTTATATAGGCCGCGTAAGTGCACAGATGCGCCGTCGTATCTATGCGCCTGATTCCTAATGCAAGATACGCCTGAAATGTGGCTTCATCCGACCGACGTAAGTTTCCTACGCCGTCGGAGCCTGGGCACATATTTACGCTGGCTGCAAGGGGCGTTTCCATTGATTTACACGTCGAATATGCAAATGACCGAAATACGCCGATTCACGAACGTACTTGCGCCCGTCGCAGTAGTATATGCCGTTTACGTAAGGCGTACATCCGGCGTAAAGTTATTCCACCTATAGGAGGCGCATCCCATGCAAAAGTCTTCGACGACGGAACAGTTGTTGTATTTTAAGTCGTTTAGGTAGGACTACGTGAATAGGGCTGGGCGTAGGTTACGTTCAGTGATTCGACGTATCTTAGGCGTTAGGTCCGACGTGATTCTGAGCATGTGCACTGGCATGCGCCGTTCGTTCGGCCATTATTTTGCATGGGGTCACGGTTCATTTAAATGGATTACGCCCACTTCCTTCCTACTTTGAATTAGGCGGGCTTACGCCGGCCAATTTACGTTACGCCGGCGCAACGTTGGGAGCGAGTGCTTTGTGAATACTGGCCTAGATTTAGGTAGATTTGCGCCCTCTTACGGAGGCGCAGCGTACCGTTTTAACGCTACGCCTCCGTAAATCACGTGCGCTACGCTTCATTCACGAAGCAGAAGCTCCGTAATTTGCGCGGGCGCTCCGTAAAAATGTCCGGCGTAAGCGCGCGTAAATTAAATGATCCCGTATGGGGGGGTGGATCATTTAAATTAGGCGCGTTCCCGCGCCGAACGTAGTGCGCATGCTCCGTCGGGAAACTTTCCCGACGTGCATTGCGGTAAATGACGTCGCAAGGACGTCATTTGCTTCAACGTGAACGTAAATGGCGTCCAGCGCCATTCACGATTCACTTACGCAAACGACGTCATTTTTAAAAATCGCGACGCGGGAACGACAGGTATACTTAGCATTGGCTGCCCCTGTTAATAGCGGGAGCAGCCTTACGCAGAACCCGACGAAAGCAAACGACGTAAAATGCGTACGCAGGGCGCGCGTAGGGTTGTGAATCGGCGTGAGTATGCAATTTGCATACTCTACGCTGACCACTACGGGAACGCCACCTAGCGGCCATCGTAAGAATGCAGCCTACGATACGACGGCATAAGAGCCTTATGCCAGTCATATCTTAGGCTGCAGTCGGCGTAACGAGCTTTCTGAATACAGAAAAGTCGTTACGCCGGCGCAACTAAGCAATTGCGCTGCGTAACTATGGATACGCAGACGCAATTGCTTACTGAATCCACCCCACTGCTCTTGCCTCACTGATTTACGTCGGCGTAGCGCATATGAGATGCGCTGCGCCGGTATAAGGATGCGCCGCTCTACGTGAATCCGGGCCATAGTGTATATCAGGTCTTAGGGCTTATCCAGTGGAGAAATTAAGGAGATGCAACTACAAGGGACCTAAGCTGATGGCTGCTGCATAGGCTTTCACAGAGGAAAAGAGCAGCAAAGCATAACCATTCTGTTGAGCTGTAAAGCGGATATCGTAGCCTGTGTATATAATAGGACAAAATGGCTCATGGCATCGCCTATAATATTTCCTAAACATTCCCATAGACACTCCTAAACCTTGTGGACATCCTTCCCAGAAGAGTTGAAGCTGTTATAGCTGCAAAGGGTGGGCCAACTCAATATTGAACCCTACGGACTAAGACTGGGATGCCATTAAAGTTCATGTGCGTGTTGAAGGCAGGTGTCCCAATATTTTTGGTAATATAGTGTATTTCTACAGTATGAACAAATCACCTACCTGTCATGTTTCACAAATAATATTTTTCTTTTTTTTTTTACAGCTACACCAGAGACACCGCAGCCATCCCCACCTGCAGGCTCAGGAGCAGATCAATATAAGATAGTTCATGGTGCCATCTCTGCCCTATCCAAACAGCCCACCTCTATTCCACAGCCAACCATCACCAAACAAGAGAGCATGTGACTCACTGCCGGGGCATACTAGCACTAAAGGACTTACTGACTGCAAGGGATGCCCAAATTATGGAAAAAGGGCCTGCTTGCTTCCAAGCCCGAACCCTTCCCCCAAAGATAAAAGCCATTCTGCCTTATATAGGTGATATTTCTGGATATTTTGATGTTTTAGAACTTTTTTGCATTCACTTTTAGCCTCTAAAACTTTTATATGTGCCATTTAAGAGACTTATGTACATAGAATCGTATTCTGCCGTCACTGGTTGCCAGTAGGCTGAAGACTGGATGAACCCCAAAATGCCGACTGGATCTTCTAGCACTGTGAATTTTTGGAAGCATTAATCTGATTTTCGGAGTGTTGACGCTTCATGACGCTGCGGACGGAACCGTGTCTCAGTCTGGATATTTCAAGATTTGGGCCAAACTGTTGAATGGAGCTGTACACCAAATGCAGGACAACGCCATATCTCTCAGCTATACTTGTTTAAGAAGGATTCATCCGCTATGTGGACTGCCTAAGGGGTGGAGACCAAGTATGGCTTCTCTGAAAACCGCAAGGGGATTGGCAGAGCTGAACAACTGTCTTATGTTTAGAAGCTACGTTCAGAAAGAACTGTCCAAAGAAGTGAAGTGCAACATATAAGGTGGTCCTCCAAGTTGGGGCAGTCACAAGAGGCCCTAACAATTTTGGGGGTCAGTAAATGGGTGATGTGTTCCCCCCTTTCTGCGGGTGGCTATAGACTGATTCCTAGTGTGCCTAGTTCTTCTTCTATATCTAAAAAAGCCTTAACTACTGTGAAATTGTCTTCCCTGTCTAGTTATTTGTTTTAAAAATAATGTACTATAAAATGTTTTTTTTTTTTTACAATGTAACTTTTTTTTTGCTATAGTAAGTAAAGTAAAATATTCATGTTTGGATACACTGCATATCCACCAAATGGCTGCTGCATGTGTCAATCACGTGTTTAGTGTGCAATAAACAACCACCAGGTTCACATAGACGAAACGTGCATAGGGTGTGACACTGGTCCCTTCCCAAAAAAGAAGGGGCTCCTAGATAGAGACAAGATACCCAAGGTCCACATTGCCGACTCAGGTGGTGGCCCACCCTTACGGATCAGCAGGAGCCAAACCACCAAGTACTAGATCAGGGTTCTCAATCGATTTTTCCCTTATATATTATAATAACTTGTTACCAGGGCTTTTTTTCTCAGAACATAGGAACTCAACCACAAACCCCCAAAACCCCCCTCCTCACAGGGGTGCGCTATGTGCAGAGTTCTTGGGTGTGCTTGGTACATAGTACAGAGTTTAGCAGTGTGCTACGTGCAGAATTTCCGGGGTGTGCATGGTACATAGTACAGAGATTAGGGGGTGCGCTATGTGCAGAGTTCTGGGGTGTGCTTGGTACATAGTACAGAGTTTAGCGGTGTGCTACATGCAGAATTTCCGGGGTGTGCATGGTACATAGTACAGAGATTAGGGGTGCGCTATGTGCAGAGTTCTGGGGTGTGCTTGGTACATAGTACAGAGTTTAGGGGTGTTCTATGTGCAGAGGTCCGGGGTGCACTTATTACATAGTACAGAGTTTAGGGGTGCGCTATGTGCAAAGGGCCGGGGTGAGCTTGGTACATAGTACAGACCAGGGGCGGACTGATAACTCATGGAGCCCCCGGGCAATAGGAGATTATGGGGCCCCCAGGCAATAGATTATGGGGCAGAACAGTACACACACATACAGTATACATACACAGTATATACACACACAGTATACATACACATAGAAACTCACACACACACAAACTGAAAAGGTACTGGAGAGGTGGGGCAGCTATAATCTTGGGATTCTTTTAGAAACACAGCATGATGGGGCCCCCTAGTGGCATGGGGCCCTCGGGCAGTGCCCGAGTGCCCAAATGGTCAGTCCGCCCCTGGTACAGAGTTTAGGGGTGCGCTTGGTACATAGTACAGAGTTTAGGGGTGCGCTATGTGCAGAGGTCCGGGGTGCGCTTGGTACATAGTACAGAGTTTAGGGGTGCGCTATGTGCAGAGGTCCGGGGTGCGCTTGGTACATGGTACAGAGTTTGGGGGTGCGCTATGTGCAGAGTTGCAGGGTGCGCTTGGTACATAGTACAGAGTTTTTGGGTATGCTATGTGCAGAGGTCCGGGGTGCGCTTGGTACATAGTACAGAGTTTAGGGGTGCGCTAAGTGCAGAGTTCCAGGGTGCGCTTGGTACATAGTACAGAGTTTGGGGGTGCGCTATGTGCAGAGTTGCAGGGTGCGCTTGGTACATAGTACAGAGTTTTTGGGTATGCTATGTGCAGAGGTCCGGGGTGCACTTGGTACATAGTACAGAGTTTAGGGGTGCGCTAAGTGCAGAGTTCCAGGGTGCGCTTGGTACATAGTACAGAGTTTAGGGATGCACTACATGCAGGGTTCTGGGGTGTGCTATGTATGTAGTGAAGAGTTCAGGAATGTGCTACCTGAACCAGAGGTGGTGGAACTGAGTTCCACCAAGTTCCAGCTGAAAAAAAGCCCTGCATGTTACTCTACTGCCCCCCTTCCTCACTGAGCACCTTCCTAGATCTCAATCCCCGCTGTCAAATTGACCACTTAGCCATAGACCTATATTGTAGTTAACTGACATATTAATGTTGTTAAATTTGACCTGGGCATCCAAGCATGGTCGCATATGAGGTCGTCTACTTAAAGCAAAACTGTCACTGCCACTGTTCAACTGGAACCAAATTGGGAGACATTGGCACATTCTGATCTTCCCAGACCCTTTGGACACCAAACAATCAGCTGTCTACACCTAGCTCCCAGCCCTCGTTTCCCATTGATGTTTATAGCACAAAGTACCTACAACCTTGAGGTTAAAACTACACCCTACTAAAAAAACAATTATCATTAACTGTGAGCAAAACAGGTGATTGTTGGATAGGTACCAATTGGACCAACCCTCGTCTTTCCAGCTTGAACACCATAATGGCGAGCTTTCACCTTCTCATTGAAAGTAAAAATCTCCTTCAAGTCAATCTTCTAAGCAAATCCCACTGCCTGGTAATTCTTTCACAAATTGTTCACTGCCAAAACACGCCAAAATCCCTATTACTTCAACACACACTTTTATATTTTAGTTTGGAATATATATTGCGGTTTTACAAAGAGCAATGAACTGCCCTAACTCGTGACAGCCAACCAATACCAGTGGAACCTTGGATTGCGAGTAACGCGGCTAACAAGCGTTTTGCAATACGAGCACTGTATATAAAAAATCCGACAACTCGGCTTGCGAAACGAGCAGGATTCAAGCCAAAGCGTGTGCAGTACCGTGTTTGGCCTAAGGTGGGGGGGGGGGCGCCGGAGCAGAAGGGCACCGTTCAGAAATGCACGGGAAGGCCCGAGGACAGACCTCGGCAAACCTCGAGAACAGAGTCTTTTCTTACGGAGTCTTTTTGAGGTCAGCCGAGGTGTCCTCTGGCCTTTCCGTCCGTTTCCAAGGCTCTCCCCACCTCTGGCCGCGTGTGGTATTTCGCGCCTCATTGAAGTCAATGCGGAACAAATTATTTTTGTTTCCATTGACTTCAATAGGGAAACTCGCTTTGATATGCAAGTACTTTGCTTTACGAGCATTCTCCTGAAACGGATTACACTCGTAATCCGAGGTTCCACTTATTCTGTTCTACCACCACAGAGTAGCCAGACTTTGAAAGGTTGGTTGCTAGGACTTACCAAACAAATGTAACAATGTAGGACCTGGGAGACGCCTTTCGCAATACAGAAGGAACCAATGCTGGATACCACCAGGGCTGGACTGGGACAAAAAATTGGCCCTGGACTTCATCCAGAATGGCCCACTTTGACAAGTCTCTCCCATGGCGGCCGGACAACTCCCACTACCCCTCCGGCCACCCAAGCCCCCTCTCCCCCTTCACTAGCTGTTCTACTTTATTAGAGTAGAACGGCTGGTAATGGTACTCTTATAGGCAGTACCAGTGGGGAAGCTAGACATTTTTTCACCCGGGGCAAAGAATCAGTTCGGTGCCCCCCCCTTATGGGACAAGATTAGGCAGAAGTGAGAAAATCCCAGGCCCTAGCTGTTGAGTCAGCTGTCTGTCCCCTCCCCCATGCTCCCCTGTCGTCCCCCCTGCTACTCTGGTCCTCCTCCTGCTGTTTTGTTCCCCCCAGGTGAGCGTTGTGGGAAGGGAGAGACAGAGGAGCGGAGGGGGGTGGCGGTCCGCTGTCACTGAAGCCGGCCCACTGAGCCATCGGCCCACTGGGAAACTCCCTGTATGTAGTCCCAATGGATACACTGCCAGAACAACCGCTTGTGCCATTCCATGTATAGATATGTGATATTGTCACTAATTTATTTGTTCCTTTACAATTAATGCACTCACTAAATTATTTTTGTACATTTTGCCGATTGCTAAAAAATTTCCATTTTCTATGTCAGTCATGTTGTAATTTAGGATTTTTATCATCGTTCTTTTCGTGTTGTTATTTGATGCTTAATACTGTTTATTACAAGCCTCACGTATGGAAATGTCTTAAAGAAGAACTGCCCATGTTGCACGTAGCAGTAGATTTCATTCTCCTTTCTCATATTGCTGGTAACGTTTTATGATTGTGTTGCATCTGTGGGTACGAGAAGACAACAATGGCCTTGGGGGAATGGACCGATGGCGGAAATAGGACCATTTCAACCAATTACAGTTGTATCTCCAAGGCTGCTATTGGGGCTGTCGGAAGTACTCTGCCTGTAACACAAGCATGCATGTTCATCCATTGATTGTATGGAGAATGCCCAATCATGAGATGGATTGACCGCAATCTGAGATCTTAAGTCTATAGCTGGTCTTATGAAATAGAAAGTAGAACCTGTCCTTCAGATACGATATGAGGCCCTTTGTGTTCAGCTGTTTTGACCTCATTTTTGATATAATAGCCTTTTTATGCAAATAAAAATGTTTCCTGCCTATAGTTTGGTATAAATAAACAAAAAACTTTTTTTTTTCTATCTTCATGTCTCTTGTCTTTCGTTTGTACAGAACTTTAATGAGAATGTAGGTTCTATAGTTGCCACTATAAGGTTTTCTTATCATGCGTAGCTTTAACATGCTGTGGTCCTGATCATCTCTTACTATAGCAGGGATAGGTAAAGGCCCATACACACGACTTTCCGACAACAACGGTCCGACGGGCCAATGCTCCAGGCATAGTTACATAGTTAGTTACATAGTTAGTCAGGTTGAAAAAAGACACAAGTCCATCCAGTTCAACCACAAAAAATAAAAAAACAAAATAAAAAACACAGTAAAATCCTATACACCCAACTCCATGCCCACAGTTGATCCAGAGGAAGGCAAAAAAAACCAGCAGAGCATGATCCAATTTGCTACAGCAGGGGAAAAAATTCCTTCCTGATCCCCCAAGAGGCAATCGGATTTACCCTGGATCAACTTTACCTACAAATCTTAGTACTCAGTTATATTCTGTACATTTAGGAAAGAATCCAGGCCTTTCTTAAAGCAATCTACTGAGCTGGCCAGAACCACCTCTGGAGGGAGTCTGTTCTACATTTTCACAGCTCTTACTGTGAAAAAACCTTTCCGTAGGGAAAGGCAATGGTAGGGAGTGATAGGTGTCCCAGAAGCCACACATCACGTCAAAGCTTACTGTGTGATAGTGAATGGCAGTCTCTGCCTGGACCCCCTTCGGGCCACGTCCCCAATGTAGGGTGACCACGTGTCCCGGATTGCCAGGGACAGTGCCACATTTTGCAGGTCTGTCACGGGCACCTTCATTACAGGACAATACAGTGTCCCAGAATGAAACTGACACAGCCACCCCCCAAGCCAAACTAATGCCCCCAAAAAAGACTGCCACATCACCTCTTTAATCACTGACAGTACTTGTCCTGGCCGGGAATGCCTGGAGGAGCGCAGTCCCCGCCCCCTGCTTGTGATTGGAGAAATCATAAATCCCGCCTCTTGTGTCCAATCACTGTGCTGTGATTCGTTACAGCACAAGCTGATTTTTGGGAAGGGTGGTGTCCCTGAATGGTAGTTTGGAAATGTGGTCACCCTACCCCAACAGAAATCCCAATGAGTAAGCTCCGGTGGGCAGATTTTTGGGAAGGGTGGGCAGATTTTTAGGAAGGGTGGTGTCCCTGAATGGTAGTTTGGAAATGTGGTCACCCTACCCCAACGGAAATCCCAATGAGTAAGCTCCGGTGGGCAGAGTGAAACGTCAGGGGGGCATGGCCTGGCGGGGGGTCCAAGGTGAGACTGCTATTCATTATTACACAGCAGGATTTGACTTGACATGTGGCTTCTGGTCCACCTATCACACATGATGCTAAAAGTGTACCTAAATCCGAGAAAAAAGGTGTAATTTATTTCAACTTATCAGTCCTTAGTAGTGCATGCATTAGATTTCTTTCTCAGGCTTTTTTAAACTTTATTTGTACCTGGTGATCCAGTGATACACTTCCTGTCCTTGGGTGACAACACTTCCTCACCATACGGTATCTATAGATAGGCAGCGTTGCCACACAAATTTATGCTAGGACCTCTACGCATACTCTTACTCTAATGCCGCGTACACACGACCGTTTTTCGGGTTGGCGACCGTGTGTGGGCTCCAGAGCATTTTTCACGGTGTAAAAAATGGCCATTAAAAATTTAGAACATGCTCTAATTTTTCACAACATTTTTAACGTTGTCGTTTTTAACGTCGTAAAAAATGGTCGTGTGTGGGCTTTAACGACGTGAAAAAAACTTGCACGCTCAGAAGCAGGTTATGAGACGGGAGCGCTCGTAAAACTAGCGTTCGTAATGGAGTAAGCACATTCATCACGCTGTAACAGACTGAAAAGCGCGAATCGTCTTTTACTAACATGAAATCAGCAAAAGCAGCCCAAAGGGTGGCGCCATTCGAATGGAACTTCCTCTTTATAGTGCCGTCGTACGTGTTGTATGTCACCGCGCTTTGCTAGAGCATTTTTTTTTGATGATCGCGTGTAGGCAAGGCCGCTTTAATGATCAGGGGGTAAAAAAAACGTTGTGTTTTCTAGACAATTTAAAATGTAATTTTTTACAACCCGAAAAATGGTCGTGTGTATGCGGCATAAGGTCATCAAAAAATTTAAAAACATTTTGTAGTTCTGGTATGTATACCTTCAATACAGTTGGTGTAATTACTATAAGTCTATCCTAATGCCCCATACACACGATCAGACTTTTTCCATCGGAAATTCCGACCGTGTGTATGCCCCATCGGATTATTTCCATTGCAAATTCCAAGGAATTCTGTTGGAGTTTAGATAGAGAACATGTTCTCTTTTACTCCGTTGGAATTCCGATGTGATTTTGCTCGGACAAAGGTCCGACCGTGTGTACGGGGCTTAACACTTACGTTATTGCACACCAGCTGAAAACTCAGATTCGCAGTTGATTCTGTGAAACCAATAGGTTAGAAAGTTCAGGAGGACATACATGGTGGGTTGCACCAATGTAGTCATGATCATTAATGGTCAAGTAAGCAGGTAGGTGGTGAGACAATAGTAGAAAGTCTGCCAAATCTCATAATCGACATTAGGCTACCCATAGGCACTGAGACATGTCCTTAGAAGAACAGCTCGTCCTCTCTGGCACTGGGCTGTATTCTGTGCGGTCTGACATGATGCTTGACACTAGGTTACAATTGATAACAAGTCCTTCTAACATTTAGAGATGCTCATTATTACCTCGTAAAAGTTTCTCTAGATAGGCCTGGTGCCCCCTTATAGCCCAATCACCACAGTACAATGCAAGGCTCCATTTGGGTGTGAATTTGGAATATTTATGGCAACCCTTAGGCCAGGCTTAAAAATCTGTATAGACTTCCTTGTGTGATTTGTAAAAAATCACAATTCGTTTATCTTTACAACTGGTGTGAAATATCTGAACAGAGCATAGATTGCAGCAGTAAACAACCACTCGACATGCAATTGGCAATAAAACACAATAACGGGGTTGTTGGTAGGAAAAGTTGACTACGTGGCAATGCTGATACAGCAGAGATTGTGTGCCAGGGTGCGCAACGTCGTCAAGAATCAATGAAAAGCATAACGTTGTATTATCTTAACTGCATAGTAACCACTATACAAAAATTATCAATATTAGCTAGCCTGTACCTAGGGGGAAGTTAATAAGGTAGAACTCTAGCCAAACAGCTTAACACACATAAGTTCATAATACACCATTTACATCTCAAATTAGCCAAGCAGTGGCCAAGGTCTGGTGAATGACTTGGACTTTCTCAAACTTTTCACACAGAGGAGCCCTTGAAATAACTCTCCGGTCTCAGGGAACTCCTACTAAAAGTTACTATCTCCACAACTTATGATACAATAGTATGATGGTCAGTGGGAAGGATGCTCCTTACATTGGACCTTCCACTGTGGAACGTATTACCGACTAATATCCGAATGGAAATTGATCACCAGGCCTTCAGAAAAAACTCAAGACCCACCTATTCTGAAGGATAAATAGAAGAAATATTGGATGCCAAGTGGCTTGAGGCGATTCAGTTCGCATTTGTAGCGCAATACAAGTTATTCACTCACTCACTCATTTGTGGTCATTGGGAAGAATTACCTCCTTACAGATGGCTAAAAAGATCAATGGTGTAACTGGCAACTTATCTAAGAAGGAGAAACTGCTCATTGCTCAAGGAACCCCTAACAAAGCAACTTCTGAAGGAACCCCTAGTAAAGCAACTTCTGAAGGAACCCCTAGTAAAGCAACCTCTGAAGGAACCCCTAGTAAAGCAACCTCTGAAGGAACCCCTAGTAAAGCAACCTCTGAAGGAACCCCTAGTAAAGCAACCTCTGAAGGAACCCCTAGTGAAGCAACTTCTGAAGGAAACCCTAGTAAAGCAATCTCTGAAGGAATCCCTAGTAAAGCAATCTCTGAAGGAACCCCTAGTAAAGCAACCTCTGAAGGAACCCCTAGTAAAGCAACCTCTGAAGGAACCCCTAGTAAAGCAACCTCTGAAGGAACCCCTAGTAAAGCAACTTCTGAAGGAACCCCTAGTAAAGCAACCTCTGAAGGGACCCCTAGTAAAGCAACCTCTGAAGGAACCCCTAGTGAAGCAACTTCTGAAGGAACCCCTAGTAAAGCAATCTCTGAAGGAACCCCTAGTAAAGCAATCTCTGAAGGAACCCCTAGTAAAGCAACTTCTGAAGGAACCCCTAGTAAAGCAACCTCTGAAGGGACCCCTAGTAAAGCAACCTCTGAAGGAACCCCTAGTAAAGCAACCTCTGAAGGTACCCCTAGTAAAGCAACCACTGAAGGAACCCCTAGTAAAGCAACCTCTGAAGGAACCCTAGTTTAAAACCCTGACTTAGTCATTCCGGGCCAGAGGGAGGTGTACACATAGAATGATCTCGCTACTGCTGCCTACACTTTGTTTATGTCTACATTCTGGAAGCCGGAGAACCGAGCCAGGCCGGTATCATAATCTCCTTTAGATCCAATGACTTTGTAGTGCAAGGGCCTTGCTGGTTGGACACAATTTAGTAGAATAGTTTTTATTACAAATATTATATAGTTCTGGTAACTCTAAAGGAGGTTGTATAAAGGTTGTAAAGTCAGTTTTAACACATAGAGATGTACATATCAAACTTTTATAGTCATGGCACCCTTTAAAAGTAAAGTGGAAAATCTCTAGCCCCCCCCCCCCCCCCCCCCCCAGTCTAAAATGTAAAAAAGTAAATATTAGGCCTCGTACACACGATAGGTTAACCAGAGGATAACGGTCTGATGGACCGTTTTCATCGGTCCAAACCGATCGTGTGTGGGCCCCATAGGTTATTTAACCATAGATTAAAAAAAAGCAAACTTGCTTTAAAATTTAACCGATGGATTGGTAACCGATAAGTCAAAAACGATCGTTAGTAGGCACAACCATCGGTTACGAATCCACGCATGCTCAGAATCAAGTCGACGCATGCTTGGAAGCATTGAACTTCGTTTTTTTCAGCACGTCGTCGTGTTTTACGTTACCGCGTTCTGACACGATTGTTTTTTTAACCAATGGTGTGTAGGCACGACGGACCATCAGTCAGCTTTATCGGTTAACCTATGACAACTGTTATTCAGACCGTTCTCATCGGATGGACTGATCGTGTGTACGAGGCTTAACTGAGCCTGGGACCATGCACACAATGTTATGTTCCTAACCTTGCATGTTCAACATTAATGTTATTGTTTAATTTTTAAGCCACCCTTCACATCATAGGTTCCCCCATCACATCAGAGCCCCCTTTACATCAGAGGTTACCCCATCACATCAGAGCCCCCTTTACATCCGAGGTTCCCCATCACATCAGAGGACTTCCCATCACATCAGAGCCCCCTTTACATCAGAGGTTCCCCATCACATCAGAGGACTTCCCATCACATCAGAGCCACCCTTTACATCAGAGATTCCCCATCACATCAGAGCCCCCTTTACATCAGAGGTTCCCCATCACATCAGAGGACTTCCCATCACATCAGAGCCACCCTTTACATCAGAGGTTCCCCATCACATCAGAGATTCCCCATCACATCAGAGCCCCCCTTTACATCAGAGGTTTCCCCATCACATCAGAAGCACTTCTTCACAGCATAGGTTCTCCCATCACATCAGAGCCCCCCTTTACATCAGAGTCTCCATTAACATCTGAGTCCCCCCTCTCCCCATCACAACAGAGTTACCCCTATACATCAGAGGTGCCTATGCATGAGTCTCCCCATTACATCAGAGCCTCACCATCACATCAGTGTACCCAATCACCACAGAGTTCCCCCAACATATCAGATTTCCCCCCATCATTGGCTATGTGGTTAGCACTTCTGCCTAACAACACTAGGGTTGTTTGTTTGAATCCCAACCACAGCACTACGTGCCTGGAGTTTGTATGTTCTCCTCGTGCATGCATGCGTTTCCTCTGTGCGCACGTTAACCACTTAAAGCGGGAGTTCACCCATTTAAAAAAAAAAAAAAAATCTCCCCTTAGCTTCCTGCTCGTTCGGTCTAGGGGAATCGGCTATTTATATTAAAATATGAGCAGTACTTACCCGTTTTCGAGCTGCATCTTCTTCCGTCGCTTCCGGGTATGGGTCTTCGGGAGCGGGCGTTCCTTCTTGATTGACATTCTTCCGAGAGGCTTCCGACGGTCGCATCCATCGCGTCACTCGTAGCCGAAAGAAGCCGAACGTCGGTGCGGCTCTATACTGCGCCTGCGCACCGACGTTCGGCTTCTTTCGGAAAATCGTGACGCGATGGATGCGACCGTCGGAAGCCTCTCGGAAACCTGTCAATCAAGAAGGACCGCCCATTCCCGAAGCCCATACCCGGAAGCGACGGAGAGGATGCGTCTCGTAAACGGGTAAGTACTGCACATATTTTAAAATAAATAGCCGATTCCCCTAGTAATAACGAGCAGGAAGCGAAGGGGGAAAAGTGCCCTCTAAGGGTGAACCCCCGCTTTAAGCCCCGAACAAAAATGCAGGTAAAGGACCAGGCCCCTTTTTGCGATTCGGCACTGCGTCGCTTTAACTGACAATTGCGCGGTCGTGCGAAGTGGCTCCCAAACAAAATTGGCGTCCTTTTTTTCCCCACAAATAGAGCTTGCTTTTGGTGGTATTTGATCACCTCTGCGATTTTTATTTGTTGCGCTATAAACAAAAATAGAGCGACAGTTTTGAAAAAAATGCAATATTTTTTACTTTTTGCTATAATAAATATCCCCCAAAAATATATAAAAAAAAATTTTTTTTCCTCAGTTTAGGTCGGTGTAATCAGCTCTACTGTAGATTCATCTGGTAGAAATGTAACTATTAATGGCTGATGTTTGTGAAATCTCTTCCAGGAGGATTCTGGGTAAATTCAGCCCGTTTATTACACAAGTACAGGTTGTCCGCCAATGATTGCGCTGACTCAGGCAGATAAGTCAATAAGTGATCCTGCAACTCTCACAGCGGCGATGAAAATAGTTCTTTGCGGCACAAACATTAACATGACACGGTTAGATGTTAACGAGTGCGGGGTTAATCTGCTATCACCTGTGCTTTTCTGGGAACATCACACGTTGGTTGGGTGTCATCATTAGGAGATATTCTCACCTTTAAAGTGAAGCGTTGTTTAAAAGAAAGAAAAAAAACACTTTATGTAGTGCTAGGATATTAGGAATTTATATTGCAGTTTGTTGGATTATGCAGAGGGATGTAGGTGGGGTGACCACATTTCCAAACTGCCATTCAGGAGGGGGAAATGTAGTCTCGGGGGTTAATAGGGAATTAGGCAGCGGGTTCTTTGTCAGGTGAATGTGCCACTTGCCACCAGATGCAGTGCCGCCTACCACCAGATGCAGTGCCATTTGCCACCCATAGCCTGCCACCAGATGCAGTGCCATTTGCCACCCATAGTCTGCCACCAGATGCAGTGCCACTTGCCACCCATAGCCTGCCACCAGATGCAGTGCCATTTGCCACCCATAGCCTGCCACCAGATGCAGTGCCGCTTGCCACCCATAGCCTGCCACCAGATGCAGTGCCGCCTACCACCAGATGCAGTGCCATTTGCCACCCATAGCCTGCCACCATATGCAGTGCCATTTGCCACCCATAGCTTGCCACCAGATGCAGTGCCATTTGCCACCCATAGCCTGCCATCAGATGCAGTGCCATTTGCCTGCCACCAGATGCAGTGCCGCTTGCCACCCATAGCCTGCCACCAGATGCAGTCCTGCTTGCCACCCATAGCCTGCCACCAGATGCAGTGCCGCCTACCACCAGATGCAGTGCCATTTGCCACCCATAGCCTGCCACCAGATGCAGTGACATTTGCCACCCATAGCCTGCCATCAGATGCAGTGCCATTTGCCACCCATAGCCTGCCACCAGATGCAGTGCCATTTGCCCCCCATAGCCTGCCACCAGATGCAGTGACATTTGCCACCCATAGCCTGCCATCAGATGCAGTGCCATTTGCCACCCATAGCCTGCCACCAGATGCAGTACCGCCTACCACCAGATGCAGTGCCATTTGCCACCCATAGCCTGCCACCAGATGCAGTGCCATTTGCCACCCATAGCCTGCCACCAGATGCAGTGCCATTTGCCACCCATAGCTTGCCACCAGATGCAGTGCCATTTGCCACCCATAGCCTGCCACCAGATGCAGTGACATTTGCCACCCATAGCCTGCCACCAGATGCAGTGCCATTTGCCCCCCATAGCCTGCCACCAGATGCAGTGACATTTGCCACCCATAGCCTGCCATCAGATGCAGTGCCATTTGCCTGCCACCAGATGCAGTGCCGCTTGCCACCCATAGCCTGCCACCAGATGCAGTCCTGCTTGCCACCCATAGCCTGCCACCAGATGCAGTGCCGCCTACCACCAGATGCAGTGCCATTTGCCACCCATAGCCTGCCACCAGATGCAGTGACATTTGCCACCCATAGCCTGCCATCAGATGCAGTGCCATTTGCCACCCATAGCCTGCCACCAGATGCAGTGCCATTTGCCCCCCATAGCCTGCCACCAGATGCAGTGACATTTGCCACCCATAGCCTGCCATCAGATGCAGTGCCATTTGCCACCCATAGCCTGCCACCAGATGCAGTACCGCCTACCACCAGATGCAGTGCCATTTGCCACCCATAGCCTGCCACCAGATGCAGTGCCGCTTGCCACCCATAGCCTGCCACCAGATGCAGTGCCGCCTACCACCAGATGCAGTGCCATTTGCCACCCATAGCCTGCCACCATATGCAGTGCCATTTGCCACCCATAGCTTGCCACCAGATGCAGTGCCATTTGCCACCCATAGCCTGCCATCAGATGCAGTGCCATTTGCCTGCCACCAGATGCAGTGCCGCTTGCCACCCATAGCCTGCCACCAGATGCAGTCCTGCTTGCCACCCATAGCCTGCCACCAGATGCAGTGCCGCCTACCACCAGATGCAGTGCCATTTGCCACCCATAGCCTGCCACCAGATGCAGTGCCATTTGCCACCCATAGCCTGCCATCAGATGCAGTGCCATTTGCCACCCATAGCCTGCCACCAGATGCAGTGCCATTTGCCCCCCATAGCCTGCCACCAGATGCAGTGACATTTGCCACCCATAGCCTGCCATCAGATGCAGCGCCGTCTGCCACCCATAGCCTGCCACCAGATGCAGTACCGCCTACCACCAGATGCAGTGCCATTTGCCACCCATAGCCTGCCACCAGATGCAGTGTCATTTGCCACCCATAGCCTGCCACCAGATGCAGTGCCATTTGCCACCCATAGCTTGCCACCAGATGCAGTGCCATTTGCCACCCATAGCCTGCCACCAGATGCAGTGACATTTGCCACCCATAGCCTGCCACCAGATGCAGTGCCATTTGCCCCCCATAGCCTGCCACCAGATGCAGTGACATTTGCCACCCATAGCCTGCCATCAGATGCAGTGCCATTTGCCTGCCACCAGATGCAGTGCCGCTTGCCACCCATAGCCTGCCACCAGATGCAGTCCTGCTTGCCACCCATAGCCTGCCACCAGATGCAGTGCCGCCTACCACCAGATGCAGTGCCATTTGCCACCCATAGCCTGCCACCAGATGCAGTGACATTTGCCACCCATAGCCTGCCACCAGATGCAGTGCCATTTGCCACCCATAGCCTGCCACCAGATGCAGTACCATTTGCCCCCCATAGCCTGCCACCAGATGCAGTGACATTTGCCACCCATAGCCTGCCATCAGATGCAGTGCCATTTGCCACCCATAGCCTGCCACCAGATGCAGTACCGCCTACCACCAGATGCAGTGCCATTTGCCACCCATAGCCTGCCACCAGATGCAGTGCCATTTGCCACCCATAGCCTGCCACCAGATGCAGTGCCATTTGCCACCCATAGCTTGCCACCAGATGCAGTGCCATTTGCCACCCATAGCCTGCCACCAGATGCAGTGACATTTGCCACCCATAGCCTGCCACCAGATGCAGTGCCATTTGCCCCCCATAGCCTGCCACCAGATGCAGTGACATTTGCCACCCATAGCCTGCCATCAGATGCAGTGCCATTTGCCTGCCACCAGATGCAGTGCCGCTTGCCACCCATAGCCTGCCACCAGATGCAGTCCTGCTTGCCACCCATAGCCTGCCACCAGATGCAGTGCCGCCTACCACCAGATGCAGTGCCATTTGCCACCCATAGCCTGCCACCAGATGCAGTGCCATTTGCCACCCATAGCCTGCCACCAGATGCAGTGCCATTTGCCACCCATAGCCTGCCACCAGATGCAGTGCCATTTGCCCCCCATAGCCTGCCACCAGATGCAGTGACATTTGCCACCCATAGCCTGCCATCAGATGCAGTGCCATTTGCCACCCATAGCCTGCCACCAGATGCAGTACCGCCTACCACCAGATGCAGTGCCATTTGCCACCCATAGCCTGCCACCAGATGCAGTGCCGCTTGCCACCCATAGCCTGCCACCAGATGCAGTGCCGCCTACCACCAGATGCAGTGCCATTTGCCACCCATAGCCTGCCACCATATGCAGTGCCATTTGCCACCCATAGCTTGCCACCAGATGCAGTGCCATTTGCCACCCATAGCCTGCCATCAGATGCAGTGCCATTTGCCTGCCACCAGATGCAGTGCCGCTTGCCACCCATAGCCTGCCACCAGATGCAGTCCTGCTTGCCACCCATAGCCTGCCACCAGATGCAGTGCCGCCTACCACCAGATGCAGTGCCATTTGCCACCCATAGCCTGCCACCAGATGCAGTGACATTTGCCACCCATAGCCTGCCATCAGATGCAGTGCCATTTGCCACCCATAGCCTGCCACCAGATGCAGTGCCATTTGCCCCCCATAGCCTGCCACCAGATGCAGTGACATTTGCCACCCATAGCCTGCCATCAGATGCAGTGCCATTTGCCACCCATAGCCTGCCACCAGATGCAGTACCGCCTACCACCAGATGCAGTGCCATTTGCCACCCATAGCCTGCCACCAGATGCAGTGCCATTTGCCACCCATAGCCTGCCACCAGATGCAGTGCCATTTGCCACCCATAGCCTGCCACCAGATGCAGTGCCATTTGCCACCCATAGCCTGCCACCAGATGCAGTGACATTTGCCACCCATAGCCTGCCACCAGATGCAGTGCCATTTGCCCCCCATAGCCTGCCACCAGATGCAGTGCCATTTGCCACCCATAGCCTGCCATCAGATGCAGTGCCATTTGCCTGCCACCAGATGCAGTGCCGCTTGCCACCCATAGCCTGCCACCAGATGCAGTCCTGCTTGCCACCCATAGCCTGCCACCAGATGCAGTGCCGCCTACCACCAGATGCAGTGCCATTTGCCACCCATAGCCTGCCACCAGATGCAGTGACATTTGCCACCCATAGCCTGCCATCAGATGCAGTGCCATTTGCCACCCATAGCCTGCCACCAGATGCAGTGCCATTTGCCCCCCATAGCCTGCCACCAGATGCAGTGACATTTGCCACCCATAGCCTGCCATCAGATGCAGTGCCATTTGCCACCCATAGCCTGCCACCAGATGCAGTACCGCCTACCACCAGATGCAGTGCCATTTGCCACCCATAGCCTGCCACCAGATGCAGTGCCATTTGCCACCCATAGCCTGCCACCAGATGCAGTGCCTCTTGCCACCCATAGCCTGCCACCAGATGCAGTGCTGCTGTCACTCCCTCTGCATGAGCCACGTGCGTAGAAGGAAAGGAGTGGTGTCACTATCTGGAGAGTGAGGATCACACCAGTCCCTGCTTCTTTCTGCTTGCCGCTGGGTGCCGGAGAAGGAGGTGCCGAGGTGGGTGGGGGCAGCAGTGCTGCACTAGGCGCAGGCCTCGCTCCCGGTCTCACTGTCTGAGGCCCCTTTCACATTGGCGGACCGTTCGTCCGTTTTTTACAAGTCTGTTTACGGACTTGTAATGCATCCCTATGGGATCGCGGCCGTTAGCGGATGGAGCATCCGCTAACGTCCGCAACCACCCGCGTCCGCAAAGATCCGCTTTTGCGGACGGAAGAAAACCCTATTTTTCTTCCGTCCGGCGGAACGGATTGGATGAATACGGACAGACGGTCCGTATTCATCCGATTCCCCATAGGGAAGAGCGGAGGAAAGACCGGGCGGTCTCTGCACAGTGTGCGGGGACCGCCCTGTCTGCCGACAGCTCAGCGGGGATTACGGATGATCCCCGCTGAGCCGACGGACACACACACAGAGCGGACACAAAAACGGTCCGCTCCGTGTGAAAGAGGCCTGAGAGTAAATTGTCACTGGTTGCAAGATGCCAGGCAGCGCCGGCCCTAGCAACCAGTTCCGGAAATATCGTTACTAGTTAGTAGGGGGTGGCTGTGTCCTCTAATTCGTTCCAGGACACTGTATTGTCCCGGAATGAAGGTGCCCGGGACCCAGGACAGACATGTCAATTAAGGGACAGTCCCGGGCAATCCGGGACACATGGGCACCCTAGCACTACTATCCCTATATATTGGCTTTTGACATTTACAAATGCAGCAATTTAGATATTAGATGAAAGGTTTAGCACTGGGAAACACTTTTTGATAGATACAAATTGCATTTTATATACAACTATATAGATCAGACCAAAATGAGGGACAAATGAGGAGGAAGGAGGGACAGAGGGACATTGCACCAAATCAGGGACAGTCCCTCGAAATCAGGGACAGTCCCTCGAAATCATGGTTGGGAGCTATGGTTCAGGTCTTAAGCAAGGAAAAAGGGGAGCAGGGAGAATAGGGAAGGAAGGTGGCCTATTGAAAGAACCAGTCGCTTTGCACTAAATCAGAAAAGTAATTGGTTACCGGATCCAATAAATATATCTGTATATAGAATGAGAGAGAGAGAGGAGGGGATACGAGTGTTTATAGGAGATCAGTTACCTAAATGTGTTGGCTATAACAATGACAGATCATTGAGTTGGAGCACTGTTATTACAGAGATAATTGGACTACAGAAGATTGGTTGCACAGTGCCACCTAGTGGTGATAGAAATAGTAAAAAAAAAATCACAATGACAAATTAAAGTGCGCCTTTTGTACAGGGGGGGGCAACCTTTGAGAGGTGGAGATCTACCTGAACAACATGAAAGAGATCAAAGATCATCGGGGTTCGACACCCCTTTTTTTTAAAGAAATTAACTAGCATAGCCTAACTAAGAAGTAAGGACAATTTTGAACAAAAATATAACAAATGTCACCGTAAAAATATACTGTAAACTTAGCTCACCTAAAAGTCGACGGTGTCAGTCAGTAGAGTATAGCAGTGGACGGTGTCAGTGGAGCAGTGGACGGTGTCAGTAGAGCAGTGGATGGTGTCAATAGGGCAGTGGATGGTGTCAGTAGGGCAGTGGATGGTGTCAGTAGAGCAGTGGATGGTGTCAGTAGGGCAGTGGACAGTGTCAGTGGAGCAGTGGACAGTGTCAGTAGAGCAGTGGATGGTGTCAATAGGGCAGTGGATGGTGTCAGTAGGGCAGTGGATGGTGTCAGTAGGACAGAGGTTGGTGTTAGTAGGGCAGAGGACGGTGTCAGTAGAGCAGTGGATGCTGTCAGTAGAGCAGTGGACGGTGACAGTAGGGCAGTGGATGGTGTCAGTAGGGCAGTGGACGGTGTCAGTAGAGCAGTGGATGGTGTCAGTAGGGCAGTGGACGGTGTCAGTAGAGCAGTGGATGGTGTCAGTAGAGCAGTGGATGGTGTCAGTAGAGCAGTGGACGGTGTCAGTAGGGCAGTGGACGGTGTCAGTAGGGCAGTGGACGGTGTCAGTAGGGCAGTGGACGGTGTCAGTAAGGCAGTGGACGGTGTCAGTAGGGCAGTGGACGGTGTCAGTAGAGCAGTGGACGGTGTCAGTAGGGCAGTGGACGGTGTCAGTAGAGCAGTGGACGGTGTCAGTAGAGCAGTGGACGGTGTCAGTAGAACAGTGGATGGTGTCAGTAGAGCAGTGGACGGTGTCAGTAGAACAGTGGATGGTGTCAGTAGAGCAGTGGACGGTGTCAGTAGAACAGTGGATGTGTCAGTAGAACAGTGGACGGTGTCAGTAGGGCAGTGGACGATGTCAGTAGAGCAGTAGACGGTGTCAGTAGAACAGTGGACGGTGTTAGTAGAGGAGTGGACGGTGTCAGTAGAGCAGTGGACGGTGTTAGTAGGGCAGTGGACGGTGTCAGTAGGGCAGTGGACGGTGTCAGTAGAGCAGTGAACGGTGTCAGTAGAACAGTGGACGGTGTCAGTAGGGCAGTGAACGGTGTCAGTAGGGCAGTGGACGGTGTCAGTAGAGCAGTGGACGGTGTCAGTAGAGCAGTGGACGGTGTCAGTAGGGCAGTGGACAGTGTCAGTAGAGCAGTGGACGGTGTCAGTAGGGCAGTGGACAGTGTCAGTAGGGCAGTGGACGGTGTCAGTAGAGCAGTGGACGGTGTCAGTAGAACAGTGGACGGTGTCAGTAGGGCAGTGGACGGTGTCAGTAGGGCAGTGGACGGTGTCAGTAGAGCAGTGGACGGTGTCAGTAGGGCAGTGGACGGTGTCAGTAGAACAGTGGACGGTGTCAGTAGAACAGTGGACGGTGTCAGTAGGGCAGAGGACGGTGTCAGTAGGACAGTGGACGGTGTCAGTACAACAGTGGACGGTGTCAGTAGGGCAGTGGACGGTGTCAGTAGGGCAGTGGACAGTGTCAGTAGGGCAGTGAATGGTGTCAGTAGAGCAGTGGATGGTGTCAGTAGGGCAGTGGAAGGTGTCAGTCAGTGGAGCAGTGGACGGTGTCAGTAGGGCAGTGGACAGTGTCAGTAGAGCAGTGGACAGTGTCAGTAGGGCAGTGGACAGTGTCAGTAGGGCAGTGAATGGTGTCAGTAGAGCAGTGGACGGTGTCAGTAGAGCAGTGGACGGTGTCAGTAGGGCAGTGAATGGTGTCAGTAGGGCAGTGGACGGTGTCAGTAGGGCAGTGGACGGTGTCAGTAGAGCAGTGGACGGTGTCAGTAGGGCAGTGGACAGTGTCAGTAGAGCAGTGGACGGTGTCAGTAGAACAGTGGACGGTGTCAGTAGGGCAGTGGACGGTGTCAGTAGAACAGTGGACGGTGTCAGTAGGGCAGTGGACGGTGTCAGTAGAACAGTGGACGGTGTCAGTAGGGCAGTGGACGGTGTCAGTAGGACAGTGGACGGTGTCAGTAGAACAGTGGACGGTGTCAGTAGGGCAGTGGACGGTGTCAGTAGGGCAGTGGACAGTGTCAGTAGGGCAGTGAATGGTGTCAGTAGAGCAGTGGATGGTGTCAGTAGGGCAGTGGAAGGTGTCAGTCAGTGGAGCAGTGGACGGTGTCAGTAGGGCAGTGGACAGTGTCAGTAGAGCAGTGGACAGTGTCAGTAGGGCAGTGGACAGTGTCAGTAGGGCAGTAAATGGTGTCAGTAGAGCAGTGGACGGTGTCAGTAGGGCAGTGGACGGTGTCAGTAGGGCAGTGGACGGTGTCAGTAAAGCAGTGGACGGTATCAGTAGAACATTGGACGGTGTCAGTAGGGCAGTGGACGGTGTCAGTAGGGCAGTGGACGGTGTCAGTAGAGCAGTGGACGGTGTCAGTAGGGCAGTGGACGGTGTCAGTAGGGCAGTGGACGGTGTCAGTAGGGGAGTGGACGGTGTCAGTAGGGCAGTGGACGGTGTCAGTAGGGCAGTGGACGGTGTCAGTAGAGCAGTGGACGGTGTCAGTAGAGCAGTGGACGGTGTCAGTAGGGCAGTAGACGGTGTCAGTAGGGCAGTGGACGGTGTCAGTAGGGCAGTGGATGGTGTCAGTAGGGCAGTGGACGGTGTCAGTAGAGCAGTGGACGGTGTCAGTAGGGCAGTGGACGGTGTCAGTAGAGCAGTAGACGGTGTCAGTAGGGCAGTGGACGGTGTCAGTAGGGCAGTGGATGGTGTCAGTAGGGCAGTGGACGGTGTCAGTAGAGCAGTGGACGGTGTCAGTAGAGCAATGGATGGTGTCAGTAGAGCAGTGGACAGTGTCAGTAGGGCAGTGGACGGTGTCAGTAGAGCAGTGGACGGTGTCAGTAGAACAGTGGATGGTGTCAGTAGGGCAGTGGACGGTGTCAGTAGAGCAGTGGATGGTGTCAGTAGAGCAGTGGACAGTGTCAGTAGGGCAGTGGACGGTGTCAGTAGAACAGTGGATGGTGTCAGTAGAGCAGTGGACGGTGTCAGTAGAGCTGTGGACGGTGTCAGTAGAACAGTGGACGGTGTCAGTAGGGCAGTAGACGGTGTCAGTAGGGCAGTGGACGATGTCAGTGGAGCAGTGGATGGTGTCAGTAGAGCAGTGGATGGTGTCAGTAGAGCAGTGGATGATGTCAGTAGGGCAGTGGACGGTGTCAGTAGGGCAGTGGACGGTGTCAGTAGAGCAGTGGATGATGTCAGTAGAGCAGTGGACGGTGTCAGTAGGGCAGTGGATGGTGTCAGTAGAGCAGTGGACGGTGTCAGTAGGGCAGTGGACGGTGTCAGTAGGGCAGTGGACGGTGTCAGTAGAGCAGTGGACGGTGTCAGTAGGGCAGTGGACGGTGTCAGTAGAGCAGTGGATGATGTCAGTAGAGCAGTGGACGGTGTCAGTAGGGCAGTGGATGGTGTCAGTAGAGCAGTGGATGGTGTCAGTAGAGCAGTGGACGGTGTCAGTAGAACAGTGGATGTGTCAGTAGAACAGTGGACGGTGTCAGTAGGGCAGTGGACGATGTCAGTAGAGCAGTAGACGGTGTCAGTAGAACAGTGGACGGTGTTAGTAGAGGAGTGGACGGTGTCAGTAGAGCAGTGGACGGTGTTAGTAGGGCAGTGGACGGTGTCAGTAGGGCAGTGGACGGTGTCAGTAGAGCAGTGAACGGTGTCAGTAGAACAGTGGACGGTGTCAGTAGAGCAGTGGACGGTGTCAGTAGGGCAGTGGACGATGTCAGTAGAGCAGTAGACGGTGTCAGTAGAACAGTGGACGGTGTTAGTAGAGGAGTGGACGGTGTCAGTAGAGCAGTGGACGGTGTTAGTAGGGCAGTGGATGGTGTCAGTAGGGCAGTGGACGGTGTCAGTAGAGCAGTGAACGGTGTCAGTAGAACAGTGGACGGTGTCAGTAGGGCAGTGAACGGTGTCAGTAGGGCAGTGGACGGTGTCAGTAGAGCAGTGGACGGTGTCAGTAGAGCAGTGGACGGTGTCAGTAGGGCAGTGGACAGTGTCAGTAGAGCAGTGGACGGTGTCAGTAGGGCAGTGGACAGTGTCAGTAGGGCAGTGGACGGTGTCAGTAGAGCAGTGGACGGTGTCAGTAGAGCAGTGGACGGTGTCAGTAGGGCAGTGGACGGTGTCAGTAGAGCAGTGGACGGTGTCAGTAGAACAGTGGACGGTGTCAGTAGGGCAGTGGACGGTGTCAGTAGAGCAGTGGACGGTGTCAGTAGGGCAGTGAACGGTGTCAGTAGAGCAGTGGACGGTGTCAGTAGAACAGTGGACGGTGTCAGTAGGGCAGTGGACGGTGTCAGTAGGGCAGTGGACGGTGTCAGTAGAGCAGTGGACGGTGTCAGTAGAGCAGTGGACTGTGTCAGTAGGGCAGTGGACGGTGTCAGTAGAGCAGTGGACGGTGTCAGTAGAACAGTGGACGGTGTCAGTAGGGCAGTGGACGGTGTCAGTAGAGCAGTGGACGGTGTCAGTAGGGCAGTGAACGGTGTCAGTAGAGCAGTGGACGGTGTCAGTAGAACAGTGGACGGTGTCAGTAGGGCAATGGACGGTGTCAGTAGGGCAGTGGACGGTGTCAGTAGAGCAGTGGACGGTGTCAGTAGGGCAGTGGACGGTGTCAGTAGAACAGTGGACGGTGTCAGTAGAACAGTGGACGGTGTCAGTAGGGCAGAGGACGGTGTCAGTAGGACAGTGGACGGTGTCAGTACAACAGTGGACGGTGTCAGTAGGGCAGTGGACGGTGTCAGTAGGGCAGTGGACAGTGTCAGTAGGGCAGTGAATGGTGTCAGTAGAGCAGTGGATGGTGTCAGTAGGGCAGTGGAAGGTGTCAGTCAGTGGAGCAGTGGACGGTGTCAGTAGGGCAGTGGACAGTGTCAGTAGAGCAGTGGACAGTGTCAGTAGGGCAGTGGACAGTGTCAGTAGGGCAGTGAATGGTGTCAGTAGAGCAGTGGACGCTGTCAGTAGAGCAGTGGACGGTGTCAGTAGGGCAGTGAATGGTGTCAGTAGAGCAGTGGATGGTGTCAGTAGGGCAGTGGACGGTGTCAGTAGGGCAGTGGACAGTGTCAGTAGAGCAGTGGACGGTGTCAGTAGGGCAGTGGACAGTGTCAGTAGAGCAGTGGACGGTGTCAGTAGAACAGTGGACGGTGTCAGTAGGGCAGTGGACGGTGTCAGTAGAACAGTGGACGGTGTCAGTAGGGCAGTGGACGGTGTCAGTAGAACAGTGGACGGTGTCAGTAGGGCAGTGGACGGTGTCAGTAGGACAGTGGACGGTGTCAGTAGAACAGTGGACGGTGTCAGTAGGGCAGTGGACGGTGTCAGTAGGGCAGTGGACAGTGTCAGTAGGGCAGTGAATGGTGTCAGTAGAGCAGTGGATGGTGTCAGTAGGGCAGTGGAAGGTGTCAGTCAGTGGAGCAGTGGACGGTGTCAGTAGGGCAGTGGACAGTGTCAGTAGAGCAGTGGACGGTGTCAGTAGGGCAGTAGACGGTGTCAGTAGGGCAGTGGACGGTGTCAGTAGAGCAGTGGACGGTGTCAGTAGGGCAGTGGACGGTGTCAGTAGGGCAGTGGACGGTGTCAGTAAAGCAGTGGACGGTATCAGTAGAACATTGGACGGTGTCAGTAGGGCAGTGGACGGTGTCAGTAGGGCAGTGGACGGTGTCAGTAGAGCAGTGGACGGTGTCAGTAGGGCAGTGGACGGTGTCAGTAGGGCAGTGGACGGTGTCAGTAGGGGAGTGGACGGTGTCAGTAGGGCAGTGGACGGTGTCAGTAGGGCAGTGGACGGTGTCAGTAGAGCAGTGGACGGTGTCAGTAGGGCAGTAGACGGTGTCAGTAGGGCAGTGGACGGTGTCAGTAGGGCAGTGGATGGTGTCAGTAGGGCAGTGGACGGTGTCAGTAGAGCAGTGGACGGTGTCAGTAGGGCAGTGGACGGTGTCAGTAGAGCAGTAGACGGTGTCAGTAGGGCAGTGGACGGTGTCAGTAGGGCAGTGGATGGTGTCAGTAGGGCAGTGGACGGTGTCAGTAGAGCAGTGGACGGTGTCAGTAGAGCAATGGATGGTGTCAGTAGAGCAGTGGACAGTGTCAGTAGGGCAGTGGACGGTGTCAGTAGAGCAGTGGACGGTGTCAGTAGAACAGTGGATGGTGTCAGTAGGGCAGTGGACGGTGTCAGTAGAGCAGTGGATGGTGTCAGTAGAGCAGTGGACAGTGTCAGTAGGGCAGTGGACGGTGTCAGTAGAACAGTGGATGGTGTCAGTAGAGCAGTGGACGGTGTCAGTAGAGCTGTGGACGGTGTCAGTAGAACAGTGGACGGTGTCAGTAGGGCAGTAGACGGTGTCAGTAGGGCAGTGGACGATGTCAGTGGAGCAGTGGATGGTGTCAGTAGAGCAGTGGATGGTGTCAGTAGAGCAGTGGATGATGTCAGTAGGGCAGTGGACGGTGTCAGTAGGGCAGTGGACGGTGTCAGTAGAGCAGTAGACGGTGTCAGTAGGGCAGTGGATGGTGTCAGTAGAGCAGTGGACGGTGTCAGTAGGGCAGTGGACGGTGTCAGTAGGGCAGTGGACGGTGTCAGTAGAGCAGTGGACGGTGTCAGTAGGGCAGTGGACGGTGTCAGTAGGGCAGTGGACGGTGTCAGTAGAGCAGTGGATGGTGTCAGTAGGGCAGTGGACGGTGTCAGTAGGGCAGTGGACGGTGTCAGTAGAACAGTGGACGGTGTCAGTAGGGCAGTGGACGGTGTCAGTAGAGCAGTGGACGGTGTCAGTAGGGCAGTGGACGGTGTCAGTAGAACAGTGGACGGTGTCAGTAGGGCAGTGGACGGTGTCAGTAGAGCAGTGGACGGTGTCAGTAGGGCAGTGGACGGTGTCAGTAGGGGAGGGTGACAGTAGAGCAGTGGATGATGTCAGTCCTCCTTGGTCACAACTCCTCCCCTCCACTTTCCACCTCTCCCTGGTGTACATTTGTATTCAGCTCCCTTTACTCCGATACCCCTAACTAAAATTTAGTGGAGCCAATTGCCTTCAGAAGTCACCGAATTAGTAAATAAAGTCCACATGTGTGTAATTTTTTCTCACTATAAATACAGCTGTTCTGTGAAGCCCTCAGTGGTTTGTTAGAGAACCTTAATGGACAAACAGCATCATGAAGTTCAAACGAACGCATCAGACAGGTCAGGGACAACATATATAGTTCTTTTATAGGACACTCTGGGTGCTATGGCCAACGTATATGGGACAGGGCAATAGGTTGCTATGGGCAACATAAATAATTATTGTATAGGACACTCTGGTTGCTATGGGCAACATATTTAATTATTGTAGAGGGCACTCTGGTTGCTATGGACAGCGTATATGGGAGAGGGCATAGGGTTGCTATGGGCAACATATTTACTTCTTGTATAGGACACTCTGGTTGCTATGGACAACGTATATGGGACAGGGTACGAGGTTGCTATGGGCAACATGAGACAGGGCATGGATTTCTCTATGCAACATATATAGCCGGATTCAGAAAGACTTACGCAGACGTATCTTCTGATACGCCGCGTAAGTTCACGGATGCGCCTTCGTATCTCTGCGCCTGATTCTTGAAATAAGATACGCCTGAATTTCGGCTCTATCCGACCGACGTAAGTCTCCTACGCCGTCGTATCTTGGGCGCATATTTACGCTGGCCGCAAGGGGCACTTCCTTTGATTTACGCGTTGAATATGTAAATGAGCAAGATACGCCGATTCACGAACGTACTTACGCCTGTCGCAGTAAGCTACGCCGTTTACGTAAGGCGTACGTCCGGCGTAAAGCACCATATAGGAGACACATCCCAGGCAAAGGTATGGACGTCGGAACAGCCGTCGTATTTTACGTCGTTTACGTAAGTCGTACGTGAATGGGGCTGGGCGTAGGTTACGTTCACATCGTAGGCATTGAGCCGTCGTATCTTAGGGAGTATATGCAACGTGATTCCGAGCATGCACGCATGCGCCGTTCGTTCGGCCATTCATTTACTTGGGGTCACGCTTCATTTTAATGGATCATGCCCACTACCTTCCTACTTTGAATTAGGCGGGCTTACGCCGGACAATTTACGTTACGCCGGCGCAAGTTTGGGAGCGAGTGCTTTGTGAATACTGTTCTTGCCTCACTGATTTACGCTGGCGTAGCGCATATGAGATGTGCTACGCTGGTCTAAAGATGTGCCGCTCTACGTGAATCCGGCTAATACAGTTCTTACATAGGACACTCTGGTTTATATGGGTAATATATATGGGACATGGCACTGGGTTGCTATGGGCAACCTATATTGTTTTTTTATATAGGGAATCTCAGGCTGCTATGGGTACCATGTACAGTTGTCATATAAGGCCCTCAGGTTGCCATGGGTAACATATACAAATCTTATGTTGCAGTTCACCTTCCAGTGTCAGGAACCCCCATACTACTTTGTACATTAATAATATCACTTAGCAGAACTGGGTGGTGAGCAGAGCGCCCTCTGCTGGTAGCCGCCTCTAAGGCAGCCTGAGAACGTAAACAGGTGCGCGCACGTAGTAGGCGGGGGATAACGCGCGCCCCGCTCAGTGCACTTGCAGTGTACGCCGTCCAGGTGGGTGGTAGCCTGAGCCGCGCACACGTGACCTGTCAGATGGGCGTGCAGGTGAGAGTCTGTGCAGAGAGAGACAGGGGGGTGCTGGAGGGCTGACCTACACCGCCTGATGACACGGACTCCTCCCCCGTCCTGCAGGTAAATGGTGCCTTCCGCCTCTGTATTGGTGATACCACTCGGGGGTTATGGGGGGTGCAGGTACTTGGATGGTCTATGTGTGTGATCTATAGGGGAAATGTCATTATAATGGGCGGCCTATAGACAATGTATCGGTTTGTTCTATGGAAATGTCCTCTGTTTATGTCTCGTCCATGGACAGTGTGTGATCACTGTGCATATGTGTGATCTATGTACAATGTATCAGTTTGTTCTATGGGAATGTATGTTCCATGAACATTGCATGCATGATATGTGGACATTGCGTACACGCGTGTTTTGTGTGGGTGGTGTGTACACGTGTGCTGTGTGGACATTGTGTGTCTGTATATATTCTGTGGAAATTTCATTGCATGCATGATATGTGGACATTGCGTACACGCGTGTTGTGTGTGGGCGATGCGTACGCGCGTGTTGTGTGGGGGGTGCAAACACGCGGGTGGTGTATACACGCATGATGTGTGGACATTGTGTGTCTGTATATATTAGTTCTGTGGAAATGTCATTGCATGCATGATATGTGGACATTGCGTACACGCGTGTTTTGTGTGGGCAGTGCGTTCACGCGTGCTGTGTAGACATTACGTGTCTATTAGTTTTGTTCTGTGGAAATGTCATTGCATGCATGATATGAGGACATTGCGTACACGCGTTTTGTGCGAGCAGTGTTTACACGCATATTGTGTGGACATTTTGCGTATGTATATATTTTGTTCTGTGGAAATGCCATTGCATTATGTATGATGCATGATATGTGGACATTGCGCACACGCGTGTTGTGTGCGGGCAGTGCGTACACACGGGCGATGTGCACACGCGTGTTGTGCGCGCGGTGTTTACACGCAGGTTGTGCGAGCGGTGCGTACGCGCTTGTTGTGCAGACACTGGGGTAGATTCAGGTAGGGGAGCGCACTGCTACGGCGGCGCAGCGTACCGTTTTTGCGCTACGCCTCCGTAAATTACTGGAGCTACGCTTCATTCACGAAGCATTTGCTCCGTAATTTGCGGCGGCGTTTCGTAAAAGGGGCCGGCGTAAGCGCGCGTAATTTAAATGATCCCGTAGGGGGCGTGGATCATTTAAATTAGCCGCGTTCCCGCGCCGAACGTACTGCACATGCTTCGTTGGAAAATTTCCCGACATGCATTACGGTAAATGACGTCGCAAGGACGTCATTTGCTTCGGCATGAACGGCGTCCATCGCCATTCACGTTTCACTTACGCAAACTACGTAAATTTGGAAATTTGAGACGCGGGAACGACGTGTATACTTGCCATTGGCTGCGCCTCCTAATAGCAGGAGTAGCCTTACGACGAAAGCGGCGAACGCAAACGACGTAAAACACGACCGCAGGGCGCGCGTGCGTTTGTGAATCGGCAATTTGCATACTCTACGCTGACAACTACGGGAACGCCACCTAGCGGCCTGTGTCAGAATGCAGCCTAAAATACGACGGCATAAGAACCTTATGCCAGTCATATCTTAGGCTACAGTCGGCGTATCGAGCTTTCTGAATACAGAAAAGTCGATACGCCGGCGCTACTTAGCAATTACGCTGCGTATCTATGGATACGCAGCGTAATTGCTTCCTGAATCTACCCCCCTGCGTGTATGTATATATTAGTTTGTTCTGTGGAAATGTCATTGCATGCATATGTAGACGCTGCGTACACGCGTGTTGTGCGGACAAAAGTAAGTACACCCTCACATTTTTGTAAATATTTTTATATATATATATTTTTTTTTAGCAGACACCCTAGGGCAGGGCTCGACAAATCCCGGGCGCCAGGTCGCCATGGCGACTAGAAATGGGGCCCTGGCGACTTGGCTTGGAAGGGGGGACAAAAAAAAAATAAAAAAAAAAATTGTTTTTTTTTTTTTTTTTTTTTTTGAGCTGGGGCCATCTGGTGGTGAGCCGTTGGTATTACAAGTTAAGCATTACAAGTTAAACAGCAATTCTAATGTCATTTTTCACTATTTTCACTGCCATCTTCTTCCCTCTAATTAGAACCCCCAAACATTATATATATTTTTTATCCTAACACCCTAGAGAATAAAATGGCAAACGTTGCAATACTTTCTGTCATGCCGTATTTGCGCAGCGGTCTTACAAGCGCACTTTTTTGGTGAAAAAATTACACTTTTTTTAATTAAAAAATAAGACAATAGTAAAGTTATCCCCATTTTTTTTTTAATATTATGAAAGATAATGTTACGCCGAGTAAATTCATACCCAACATGTCACGCTTCAAAATTGCGTCCGCTCGTGGAATGCAGACAAACTTTTACACTTTACAATCTTCATAGGTGACGTTTAAAAAAAATCTACAGGTTGCATGTTTTGAGTTACAGAGGAGGTCTAGGGCTAGAATTATTGCTCTCGCTCTACCAATCGCGGCGATACCTCACATGTGTGGTTTGAACACCATTTACATATGCGGGCGCTGCTCACGTATGTGTTCGCTTTCTGCGCGCAAGCTCGTCGGGACGGGGCGCGTTTTCTGGCTCCTAACTTTTTTACCTGGCTCCTAGATTCCAAGCAAATTTGTCAACCCCTGCCCTAGGGAATAAAATGGCGGTCATCACAACTTTTTTTTTCTTGCACGGTATTTGCGGAATAATTTTTCAAACGCCTTTTTTTGGGGGAAAAAAAACCGGTTTCATGAATTAAAAAATAACAAAACAGTAAAGTTAGCCCAATTTTTTTGTATAATGTGAAAGATGATGTCACGCCAAGTAAATAGATACCCAACATGTTACGTTTTTTAAAATTGCGCACACATGGAATGGCGCCAAACTTTGATACTTAAAAATCTCCATAGGTGACACTTTAACGTTTTTTACAGGTTACTATTTTCGAGTTTCAGAGGAGGTCTAGGTGCTAGAATTGTTGCACACACTCTAACGCACGCAACGATACCTCACATGTGGGGTTTGAACAGCGTTTACATATGTGGGCGGGACCTGCATGCGTGTTTGCTTCTGCGCGCGAGATAACGGGGACAGGGGCGTTTTGAATTTTTTTTATTTTTGCACTTTTTTTTTTTTTATCACTTGTAATAGGAATCAGTGTGACAGGTCCTCTTTATGGAGAGATGTGTGGTCAATAAGACCCCACATCTCTCCTCCAGGCTTACAAGCATGAAATTGGTGAAAAAAAAATCACCGATCACATGCCGACAGCCACGATTGCGGCTTTGTTTACTTCCGGGTACCGGGCGTGACGTCATAACGTCGCGCCCAGGCCTCCGACGGTCATAGATGACTGGTGACCATCTGGTCACCAGTCATCTCTATGCTTTCCAGCAGCACCCACCGATTCGCTCTCCGGGCCCCCGATGGCACAGGAGAGCCCGGAGAAGCACCGGATGGCGGCGGGACGTCCCCTCCCGCTGCCTATAAGAACGATCAAGCGGCGGAATCGCCGCTTTGATCATTCTTATCGTGCACAGAATCGGCAGCTGAAGACGGCGATATCTGAATGATGCCTGTAGCTGCAGGAATCATTCAGATATCGCTGCACAAACCCGAGGACGTCCCAGGGACGTACTCGGTCGTCAAGAGGTTAAAAAAAAAAAAGCAGGGAAAATAATGCATTATGGCCACCAGATGGAGCTGAGGAGTAAACTTAATTCTCATGATACTCGCTGCCATCTGGTGGCCAAAATGTTTGTTTTTTTCTTTTTCAGGATGGGTTCACCCCCCCCCCCCCCCAGTGAATAACCCTCACTCGATCTGCAGAGAATGTATAGCCCAGGGTTTGACAAATTTGCTTGGAATCTAGGAGCCAGCTAAAAAAGTTAGGAGCCAGAAAACGCACCCCGTCCCGACGAGCTTGCGCGCAGAAGCAAACGCATACATGAGCAGCGCCCGCATATGTAAACGGTGTTCAAACCACACATGTGAGGTATCGCCGCGATTGGTAGAGCGAGAGCAATAATTCTAGCTCTGGACCTCCTCTGTAACTCAAAACATGCAACCTGTCGATTTTTTTAAACGTCGCCTATGAAGATTTTAAAGGGTAAAAGTTTGTTGGTATTCCACGAGTGGACGCAATTTTGAAGCGTGACATGTTGGGTATCAATTTACTCGGCGTAACATTATCTTTCATAATATTTAAAAAAATGGGGATAACTTTACCGTTGTCTTATTTTTTAATTTAAAAAAGTGTAATTTCTTCCCAAAAAAGTGCGCTTGTAAGACCGCTGCGCAAATACGGTGTGACAGAAAGTATTGCAACGATCGCCGTTTTATTCTCTAGGGTGTTGGGATAAAAAATATATATAATGTTTGGGGGTTCTAATTAGAGGGAAGAAGATGGCAGTGAAAATAGTGAAAAATGGCATTAGAATTGCTGTTTAACTTGTAATGCTTAACTCGTAATACCAACGGCCACCACCAGATGGCGCCAGCTTACACATCTGGTGGTAATAACTTGTAATACCAACGGCTCACCACCAGATGGTGCCAGCTCACACAAGGAAGAGCTGGGGACTTCACAAAAAAAAAAAAGCCGCCAGGACGCTATTTCTAGTCGCCATGGCGACCGGGATTTGTCGAGCCCTGGTATAGCCTGATTTTGCCCGTTTCCACAGAACATATTTACAAGCAGTTAGAATGGATGAACTGTAAATCAACCCCCCCCCCCCCCCCCAAGTGTAAATATATAGTGTGTATAACGTATATTGGAAGTCATAGAAGGATGAGATTCTACAAATGTACATATAGAAGGTTTCACTCTCCAGGATAAGGCAGATAAAATCTGCATTTTGTGTGGAGTGACCCTTTAAATGACGGCTGTGCTGGTGGATGTGGTTGAGTCGCCCCGTCATGTCTGCGGAGCGCCGGGTGAGTAATGGTCGTGCCGCGGTGACGGTTGAAATGACAGCGTTGCTATTTGCAGGAAGTGTTGTGTCAGGAAAGCCGTTGTAGGAAACCACGCCGCTGTCATCATCTGCGCTGTCTGCCGTCGCCTCCATTGTACCGCCTGTCACAATAAAAACCAATTGTCAGAAAACAACTCCTGGGATCCTACGAAGAAATGACACCCGACGGGCTTTAGAGTAGGAGGTAAACCCCAACTGGATGATGTTCAGTGTTCTTAAATGCTGCGTATCCTAAGAAATTGATTTTAAAAAGGAATTTCTTGTCTTTCCTACAAAATAGGGGACAGAATTATTTTTTTTTATTATTTTTTTTTACTAGTAATGGCGGCGATCTGCGATTTTTATTGGGACTGCGACATTACGGCGGACACTTTTGACACGTTTTTGGCACCATTCACATTTATACAGCGATCAGTGCTATAAATATGCACTAATTACTGTATAAATGTGACTGGCATTGAAGGGGTTAACACTAGGGGGTGAGGAAGGGGTTAAATGTGTACCCTGCATAGTGTTTCTAACTGTGGGGGAGGTGACTGACTGGGGGAGGTGACCGATCTGTGTCTCTATGTACAAGGGACACAGATCGGTCTCCTCTCTCCCTGACAGGACGTGGATCTGTGTGTTTACAAACACAGATCCACGTCCTTGTCTCTGTAACCGCCAATCGCGGGTGCCTAGCGGACATCGTGGCCGCCAGGCATGCGCATCGGCATCTCAGTGATGCGGCGGGCAAGCGCGCCCCCCAGTGGCCAAGAGGAGCGGAGGCCGTAAAAAGCCGGCCTCTTGGAGATTTAGAGCCACCCTGCGGCCGTACAAAGTCGTACGGCCGTCAGGAAGTGGTTAAGCCTCACACAATCGAATTTTCAGCGGACAAAGCATAGGACTTTTGTCTGAAGGGCGTTGGCCAGGAACTTGTCTTGCATACAAACAGCAAAGAATTGTCGGCCAACAAACATGACATACAATGTTTTTCAGCTCTTTAGCGCCACCCTTTGGACAACTTCTGCTAATGTTGTGTTATGGTGAGCGTTGCTTCTGAGCATGCGTGTTTGTACTTGGGAGTTTTGTCTGATGGACACATGATCAGATAATCCGACAACACACAATTGTTGGCGGGCAATATTGAAGCCTGGCTGTCCAACATTTGTCCGCGGAAAATCCGACATCACACATTTGTTGGCGGGCAATTTTAAAGCGTGCTATCCCACGTTTGTCCACGAAAAATCCAAAAACAATTGTCCAACGGAGCGTACAATTGGTCGGATTTTCTGTCAATTCCCGTCGGATAATCCGATCGTGTGTATGAGGCTTTAGTCTTTGTATTCAATGAAATTTGATTGGTTAATTTTAACGCCAGCAAACCCCCAATGGTTGCCCTCGTGTGTGTCATAGCGGTTGTGGGAGAGGGGGGTGTGACAGTAATGTGCTGAAATTCTTGAGCCCGGGTTCACACTGAAGCGGTGCCGGACACTTCATGGAATTCTCACAGGAATCGCATTGCATTACATGCGGCGTCTCTGGGGTGCGATTGAGCCATGGATTTGTATGGATCAAATCGCACCAAACTCATGCAGGACCCCTTTTTTTTTGTCCGCGCCACAATCTGATTGCATGAGTGACTGCGCACACTTATGCGGTGCGATTCTGCAAATTGCACTGGGTCTTGCAAACCGTTTTGTGGGGTGTCGTTAACATGCACCCCGCAATCAGTTTGCGTGAACAGATTGCGTTTTGGATGTGGTGTGAATTCACACCACCTCCAGTGTGAACGGAGAATAGCTCACTATTGCTCTACCTACACCCCCCCCCCCCAGCATTGCTACTGCAGGAAAGTATATTAGAGTCCTGTACCCCTTTCTGCGGACTCTTTAGCAAGGGTCTAAAACTGGTGGCCCTCCAGCTGTTGCGAAACTACAAGTCCCATAGTGCCTCTGCCTGTGGGAGTCGTGCTTGTAACTGTTAGCCTTGCAATGCCTCATGGGACTTGTAGTTTCGCAACAGCTGGAGGACCGCCAGTTTGAGACCCCTGCTTTTAAGGCCTTATGCACACAGGGCATTAAAAAAACAAAAAGCCAGCTGCAAAGCCAGTGCCGACACCAGGAAAAAACATCAGTAAAAACCCTTTTTTAGAAGTGTTTTGCGTTGGCGTTCAATGCGCATTTACCTGCATTTCTCTGTCCTTCTATTTTCCATTTTCGAGTCCAATTCTACTACTTAAAGCGGTAGTTCACCCCCCCCCCCCCCCCCCGACACATTTTACCATCGAGACAGGCATTGTAGCGCGAGCTACAGTATGCCTGTCCCGATTTTTTTTAACCCCGTACTCACCTTGTAGTCGTCCATCGTAGATTTCGGCTCCCGCGGGGAATGGGCGTGCCTATGGAGAGGGAGGATGATTGACGGCCGGCCCTGGCACGTCACTCTCCCCGAAGACAGCCGGAGTAGGTCTCGGCTCTTCACGGCGCCTGCGCACAGGCTATGCGCACGCGTCGTGAAGACCAAGCCTATTTCGGCTATTTCCGGAGAAGCGTGACGCGCCAGAGCCGGCCGTCAATCATCCTCCGTCTCCAGAGGCACGCCCATTCCCCGGTATCTTCGATGGACGACTACAAGGTGAGTATGGGGGGAAAAAATTCGGGACAGGCATACTGTTTTTTTTTTTCCCGTCGATAGGGTGAACCCCCGCTTTAAAAATGCTTGACACGGCTTAAAGCGGAGGTTCACCCGCACATGACACTTTTTCCCCTTAGATTCCTGCTCGTTTTGTCTAGGGGAATCGGCTAGTTGTTTTAAAATATGATCCGTACTTACCGTTTACGAGATGCATCTTCTCCGTCGCTTCCGGGTATGGGTCTTCGGGAGCGGGCGTTCCTTCTTGATTGACAGTCTTCCGAGAGGCTTCCGACGGTCGCATCCATCGCGTCACGATTTTCCGAAAGAAGCCGAATGTCGGTGCGCAGGCGCAGTATAGAGCCGCACCGACGTTCGGCTTCTTTCGGCTACGAGTGACGCGATGGATGCGACCGTCGGAAGCCTCTCGGAAGACTGTCAATCAAGAAGGAACGCCCGCTCCCGAAGACCCATACCCGGAAGCGACGGAAGAAGATGCATCTCGAAAACGGTAAGTACAGCTCATATTTTAATACAAATAGCCGATTCCCCTAGACAAAACGAGCATCCACCTTGGGCCTTGTACTCACGAGCAGACATGTCCGATGAAAACGGTCCGCAGACCGTTTTCATCGGACATGTCTGCCCGGAGACTTCTGTTCGATGGCTGTACACACCATCGAACAGAATTCCGCGCGTAAACAATACGCGGGGCGTGTCTGCGGTGCCGCCGCGACAATGACGCGGCGACGTGGGCGGGCCTGCCTTTTAAATGCTTCCACGCATGCGTCGAAGTCATTCGACGCATGCGAGGGATGGCGGGCGGCCGGACATGTACGGTAGGTCTGTATAGACGACCGTACATGTCGGGCGGACAGGTACACCTGTCCGATCCGCCCGAAAATGGTCTGCTCGGGCCTACACACGGCCAAACATGTCTGCTGAAACTGGTCCGCGGACCAGTTTCAGCAGACATGTTTGGTCGTGAGTACGGGGGCCTAAGGGGAAAACATAAAAAAAAACATAATTGGGTGAACTCCCGCTTTAAGGCCTCTTGCACACGATGCATCTACTTTTTTTTTTTTTTATGTATTTTCGTGCAAAGTCGTGCACATTTTCGCACATGCGCGGTAGCTAGTTCTCGCATTGACAATGTCAATGGACAAATCTGTGTGAATTTGCGCACAAATGCCACGTAAATTATTGACCAAAACTGTCGTTTTTTTTTTTTTTTTTTTTTTTTTAACTGAAGAATACACGGCGCTTGTTTACACACCTGTGTGCACAGGCACATTACAATTAATGGGTTGTATTTTAGTTCAGTAAAAAAAAAAAAAGCTGTACTGAGCTTTTTCAAGCTGCAGTGTACAAGAGGCCTTACACTGTATACAGCATTAACATGCGTTTTTTTTTGCCCCCTGTTCATGACGATTGCAGTGATATTGCATTTTCTTCTTTTTTTATCCTGCCCAAAACACACCGACACTGATACTAATTTATAAAAAAATATAATACTTCTGCCAAAAACAAATATTGCCAATTTGACCCTGCCTGACCTTGACCCAAACACCATCTCTGGCACTGACCTAGATTAAACCTTGATCTAGGTTTTTATTATTATTAATTTTATTTTATTTATTTATTTATTTATTTTATCAAAGGAAAACTGGCCCAAAATAGTAAAAAATAAATAAATACTATTATTTTTTTTACATTTTTAGCGGTGTATTTCTTGGTACTACCATAACCTACCACCAAAGAACAACCCAAATAAATTCTCCTGTATCACATATGTGTATGTTAGTTGTACACGTAGTACAGCCCAAAAACAATAGGGCGCATTTTTCTGCTTTATTTTATTTCTTATTTATCCTACCTAAAACACACTGATACTAAATAATAATAAATAAATTCTGGCAAAAACAAATATTGCCATTTGACCCTGCCTGACCCAAACACTGATGCCGCGTACACACGATCATTTTTCGGCATGTAGAAAAAACAACGTTTTTCCAACTTCATCATTAAAACGACGTTGCCCACACACCATTGTTTTAAAAAAATGCTCTAGCAAAGCGCGGTGACGTACAACACGTACGACGGCACTATAAAGGGGAAGTTCCATTCGGATGGCACCACCCTTGGGGCTGCTTTATCTGATTCCGTGTTAGTAAAAGACGATTCACGCTTTTCTGTCTGTTACAGCGTGATGAATGTGCTTACTCCATTATGAACGGTAGTTTTACCAGAACGAGCGCTCCCGTCTCATAACAAGCTTCTGAGCATGCGCGGGTTTTTAACGTCGTTTTAGCCCACACATGATCATTTTTTTACAATCCGAAAAACGACATAGTTTAAAAACGTCGTTAAAAAATGCAGCATGTCCGAAAAATTATGTGAAGCCCACACACGATCATTTTATGACATTTTTTAAAAACAACGTTTTTTTTCATGCCGAAAAATGATAGAGTGTACGCCGCATAAGACCCCTTTCACACTGAGGAGTTTTTCAGGTAGTTGATCGCTAAAAATAGCGCCTAAATACCGCCTGAAAAACTCCTGCCCTGTAGTTTCTGTGTGAAAGCCCGAGTGCTTTTACACTGTGGCAACGCGCTGGCGGGACCGCTCCAAAAGTCCTGCCAGCAGCATCTTTGGAGCGGTGAGAGGAGCGGTGTGTTTACCGCTCCTTCCCATTGAAAACGATGGGACACCGCGGCTATACGCCTCTGCAGAGGCGCATTTCCGCCAGTATTAACCCTTTTTCGGGGTTAAAACCGCACCGCTAGTGGCCGAAAACCACCACAATTCCATGTCAATTCCGATGGTATAGCGCCACTAAAAATAGCGGCGCTATACCGCCACCGCACCTCCCGCCCCAGTGTGAAAGAGGCCTAACTCTGGCACTGACCTTGATCAAACCCTTTTATTTTATCATTTAAAAAAAAATATATTATTATTAATAATATTATAAATGTTTAATTTATTATTCTGCAGGGAGAGAAACGTGTGTCTCTCTCTCCTCCATTCACAGAGAGAGACAACACAGGGGGTGGGCTTCACAGTGACCAATCACTATGATAGCCAATCAGAGGCTATCGCAGCAATCAGGTGACCCAGAGTCTCGCATCCCGGGTCCCAATCGTTAGTACGGGGCTCATGGTGAGACCTCGCTCTCTGTGCTGGAAGTGTGTCGTGCTGCGCGCTCCCAGCACAAGCTTGGAGAGATACGCAAATATGAGGCCCCAACGGAAAAAAAGCCTCGTCTAGCGGGGGCCGCATATTTGTGTTACGTCAGTATGAAGGGGTTAAACAAGTCGGAAAATCCAATAAAACCTTCTTGGAAGAACCAAGGATGGGCACCTACCTCCCCTACCCTCCTCCAGGGCATAGGCGTGCGCACAGGGTGTGCCAAATATACTGCGTTAAACCTGCACTAACGCACAGAAAAATACAGCATTAAACGGCACATAACACACTGAAATATACAACGTTAAAGCGGTTCTCCACCCTAAAGTGGAGTCCCGCTGATCGGAACCCCCCCCCCCTCCGGTGTCACATTTGACACCTTTCAGGGGGAGGGGGGTGCAGATACCTGTCTAAAGACAGGTATTTGCACCCACTTCCGGCCCGGCATTCACGGGCAAAAGACGGGCATTCCGTCACATCCCGTCACCCCCCTCGTTGTGTGCTGGGAACACTCGGCTCCCAGCACACAGCGGGAGCCAATCGGCGGGCGCGGCGCGACTCGCGCATGCGCCGTAGGGAACCGGGCAGTGAAGCTGCAGCGCTTCACTTCCTGGTTCCCTCAGCGTGGATGGCGGGGGGAGCAGCAGAGAGACGAGCGATCGCTCGTCCTCTGCTGCGATCGGCGCTGGACTCCAGGACAGGTAAGTGTCCTAATATTAAAAGTCAGCAGCTGCAGTATTTGTAGCTGCTGGCTTTTAATATTTTTTTCCCATGGCACATCCGCTTTAAATGTGCACTAACGCACAGAAATATGCTGCATTAAATGTGCAGTAACACACTGGAATATACTGCGTTAAACATGCAGTAATGCACAGAAATATACTGCGTTAAACCTGCACTAACGCACAGAAAAATACAGCATTAAACGGCACATAACACACTGAAATATACAACGTTAAATGTGCACTAACGCACAGAAATATGCTGCATTAAACGTGCAGTAACACACTGGAATATACTGCGTTAAACATGCAGTAATGCACAGAAATATACTGCGTTAAACCTGCACTAACGCACAGAAAAATACAGCATTAAACGGCACATAACACACTGAAATATACAACGTTAAACGTGCACTAACGCACAGAAATAAAGTAAATATATAATAAAAATAAAAAACTACTGACACTGTCCACTGCCCTACTGACACCATCAGTATACTGGTATATACACATGCAAATATGGGGTGCTTACCCTAATGCAATAGGCTGCGCACACCTATGCTCCAGGGTTTGTATTTATTACAGTTCAGGTTCTCTTTAGATTCAGTAGTTGGGTATACAGCCTCCTCCTCCTCACCACTGAAGCTCAGAGCTTCTTCATGCAGCCTGCCACCCACAGACCTCGCTCGTCGTCCTCTATAATTAAAGGCTCTATGCAGGTCGCTGTGACCTGTTTTCTTTTATTGGCTCCGCATTGCGTGACTCGATACAAGCTTCATCCCGCTCTTTGATGTTGGAACCGGTTGAATTTCTCAGCTCATGTTATTATGGGGTGTGTGGGGTGGATGCCTGGGAAGATTATTTGTTGGCCCTAGACAGTCAGATTTTGATCTGCTGGAGTAAGAAGTTTTACCAACACCCAGGATGATCCATTCAGATGTTCTCCTCCCATCCCTACAATGACTATGACATTACAGTCATGATATATTCTGTACTTGCTAAATATACTGCAGAAATCTCCCTCCACTGAGTCTGGCTGCAGCCATTTTAACTGTGGGCAGCTGAAGCTGCTGCCTGTTTTACTTCCTGGATTTACAGAGGCACATCTCCAGCTCTCATTGGCCCTCTTATGACTTGCCTCCCCCCCTCCCCTCTCTTCCTGGGAAACTCACCTGAGTGAGAGAGCTGTGCATGATGTCATACGCCTAGGCCAGACAAGAAAGAGGAAGTGGGCTGTATAGGGTATGTACTGGCAGAAAAAATAAACGTTTTACTATCCAAAGTTAAAGTGGTTGTACACCCTTTCTTAAAATGGCTGCAATTCAATACAAAATGGACAGTTGGGTGATTAAAATGACCAGTTCCAGCTTCCCTACACATCTCTCCTGCTTACTAGGTGTGTCTTTTATAGTGAGGATTTCTTTTTACTCCCTGTTGTGTCTGACTTTCCTTGCCAGTAAGTGAGGAGGTCTTCCCTGACCTCCTGTTCTGCCTGAAACCCATCATGTAGAGAGGAAGTAGGAAGGTCTTCCATGACCTCCTGTTCTGCCTGACCCCCATCATGTAGCAAGGAAGTGGGAAGGCCTTCCCTGACACCTATCATGTAGAGAGGAAGTAGGAAGGTCTTCCCTGACCTCCTGTTCTGCCTGACCCCCATCATGTAGAGAGGAAATGGGAAGGTCTTCCATGACCTCCTGTTCTGCCTGACCCCCATCATGTAGAGAGGAAATGGGAAGGTCTTTCATGACCTCCTGTTCTGCCTGACCCCCATCATGTAGAGAGGAAATGGGATGGTCTTCCATGACCTCTTGTTCTGCCTGACCCCCATCATGTAGAGAGGAAGTAGGAAGGCCTTCCTTGACCCCCATCATGTAGAGAGGAAGTAGGAGGGTCTTCCCTGACCTCCTATTCTGCCTGACCCCCATCATGTAGAGAGGAAGTAGGAAGGTCTTCCATGACCCCCATCATGTAGAGAGGAAGTAGGAAGGTCTTCCCTGACCTCCTGTTCTGCCTGACCCCCATCATGTAGCGAGGAAGTGGGAAGGCCTTCCCTGACACCCATCATGTAGAGAGGAAGTAGGAAGGTCTTCCCTGACCTCCTGTTCTGCCTGACACCCATTATGTAGAGAGGAAGTAGGAGGGTCTTCCCTGACCTCCTATTCTGCCTTAACCCCATCATGTAGAGAGGAAGTAGGGAAGGTCTTTCCTGACCTCCTATTTTGCCTGACCCCCATCATGTAGCGAGGAAGTGGGTAGGTCTTCCTGACCTCCTGTTCTGCCTGACTCCCATCATGTAGCGAGGAAGTGGGAAGGTCTTCCCTGACCTCCTGTTCTGCCTGACTCCCATCATGTAGCGAGGAAGTGGGAAGGTCTTCCCTGACCTCCTGTTCTGCCTGACCCCCATCATGTAGAGAGGAAGTAGGAAGGTCTTCCATGACCACCTGCTCTGCCTGACCCCCATCATGTAGAGAGGAAGTGGGAAGGCCTTCCCTGACCCCCATCATGTAGAGAGGAAGTGGGAAGGCCTTCCCTGACCCCCATCATGTAGAGAGGAAGTGGGAAGGCCTTCCCTGACCCCCATCATGTAGAAAGGAAGTAGGAAGGTCTTCCCTGACCTCCTGTTCTGCCTGACATCTTCCACCTATGTATGAAAGGAGAAGAAATCTCTAAAATGAGAACTTAGATGGCAATGAAAAGTTGACCTAGGATCCATTCCTTCCCTACTTAATTCTAAGCTTAAAAGTTTTTGTCTGCGTTTAGACTTGAAGGTAAACAACGTCTAGTGTGGATGAAGTTGAATAGATGTATCTGTAAGTGGTAAGCTTTATTTTTCTGTTCTTGTGGAAGTCTGACCAGCCCTTCTTGTCGTTGACAGCGGCCTCTTATTCAATGGCACAAGACAATGAGCCCTCACTAGGAAGTTCTTCTTTGTCCACTTCTTTGGAGGTTGACTCGACCCTCCAGGAGAACTACGTGTGCTCTCTGACTCCTGAACTCATCCAGAAGGCCAGGGAGGAGCTTCAGGAAAAGCCGGAATGGAGACTACGTGACGTCCAGGCTCTCCGGGACATGATATGGAAGGACTATCCAAACCTCAGGACCAGAGTGGATGATGCCTTCCTCCTCCGTTTCCTCAGGGCCCGCAAGTTTGACTATGATCGGGCCCTACAGCTCCTGGTCAACTACTATAGCTGCCGGAAAGGCTGGCCTGAGCTTTTTACGGACCTGAGACCATCTGTGGTAAAGCCGGTGCTGGATTCTGGCTTCCTTACCGTCCTGCCTCATAGCGACAAAGAGGGGAGGCGTGTTGTCTGCATTCGCCCGGGTGAGAGACATTATCACTATATGCATGTGTAGTCACTGGTTAGGAACCTATATATATATATATTTTTCTTATTATTTATTATTATTTATTTTTATTATTATTTATTATTATTATTATTATTTTTTTTTTTTTTTACAAAAAATAATATTTTGACCCTTTTTTTAAAAAAATAAAAAATGTATTTGGGTCATTTTTATTATTCCTATTACAAGGAATGTAAACATCCCTTGTAATAGAAATAAGGGATGACATGTCCTCTTAAATATGAGATCTGGGGTCAAAAAGATCTCATATTTACACTAAAATGCAATGCATAAAAAAAAAAAATCCCTTTAAGAACATTGGGCGGAAGTGACGTTTTGACGTTGCTTCCACCCTGCAATGATATGGCGATGGGTGGGGGCCCTCACTCGTCTCCATACCCAGGCAAAGAACAGACCCGATTGCCGCTGCCGACGGGGGGCTGCAAGTGTAAGAACTGATGTAGTCACCAAAGATTGATTTGATTTAGATTTTTTTTTTGTTCATTCATTTTTGCATTTTGTAAATAAAGAATTTTAAATATAAATTTTTAAAAGCATTGTTATTTTACAGCATTTCTTCACACCCGCCTACAACTTTTGCACAGTACTGTATACCATTCCATTTCCCTGCGCTTTACATTTCTTATCGCTCATTATTTAATTTTCTCGCCATCAGGCCGCTGGAACCCCCGGGACTATCCAATCACAGAAAACGTTCGTGCCATGTACCTGTCCCTGGAGAAACTGGTGGAGTCGGAAGAGACACAAGTGAACGGAATTGTCATCCTGGCTGATTACGGAGGGGTGGGCTTGTCTCAGGCTTCCCATTTTGGACCCTTTATAGCCAAAAAAGTGATTGGGATTCTGCAGGTATGAAAAGAAATTGGCTGGCGGTAATACTTTCTTTCTTTTCTTTCGATTAGAGTGCACTTTTTGTATTGGGACAATGCTATTGGGTGCAGTGTTTAATTTATTTTGGCAGCAAATTTCGATTTAGTTTTAGTCTTAGTCTTCGGACGAAAATGGCATTTTAGTTTTAGTCCCATTTTAGTCTTCTGCAATTGTTTGTCATATTTAGTGTACACATAACTAGATTCAGTAAGAGTTAGGCCGGTGTATCAGTAGATACGCCGACCTAACTCGGAATCTGCGCCGACCTATGTTTAAGTGTATGCTCAAACTGAGATACACTTAAACCTATCTAAGATACGATGGCTTGCGCCGTAGTATCTTAGGGTGAAATATTTTGGCTGGCCGCTAGGTGGCGCTTCCATTGCGGTCGGCGTAGAATATGTAAATCACTAGATACGCCTATTCACGAACGTACGCCCGGCCGACGCAGTACAGATACGCCATTTATGTAACGCATTATCAGGCCTAAAGTTACAAATAGCTGGAATAGTAATGTTAAGTATGGCCGTCGTTCCCGCGTCGAAATTCGAAAATGTTACGTCGTTTGCGTAAGTCGTCCGTGAATAGGGATTTACGTCATTTACGTCCACGTCGAAACCAATAGGCCCGTGCGGCGTACGTTGCCGCAATGAACACTGGGATATGTAGGCGGACGGCGCATGCGCCGTTCCAAAAAAAAACGTCAATCACGTCAGGTCAAACCAAATTAACATAAAACACGCCCCCTCAACCTATTTTGAATTAGGCGCCCTTACGCCCGCCCGCTTTAGGCTACGCCGCCGTAACTTAGCAGGCAAGTACTTTGTGAATCATGTACTTGCCTCGCTAACTTACGGCGGCGTAGTGTAAACACGATACACTACGCCGCCGCAAAGTTAGGACGCCCTTTCTGAATCTAGCTATAAATCATTATAGTACATTTTAGTCGTCTAAAATCGAATGAGTGTAATTAAATTGTAATGCATTAGCTAACATTTCTCCATGGGCGGACTGACCATTTGGGCACTCGGGCACTGCCCGAGGGCCCCATGCCACTAGGGGGCCCCATCAGGGTTGCCAGCCTCAGTAAAACCAGGGACAGTATGTAAAAATCTGTGTTTTAAAAAAAATCCCAAGATTGTAGTTGCCCAGCCTCTCTAGTACCCTTTCAGTGTGTGTATGTGTATTCTGTGTATATGTATACTGTGTGTCTGTGTATACTGTATATGTGTGTGTGTGTGTGTGTGTGTGTGTCTGTGTATGTGTATACTGTGTGTGGCCCCATAATCTCCTATTTCCCGGGGGGCCCCATGAGTTGTCAGTCCGCCCCTGCATTTCTCTATTTCTAAACTCATTATATACTGTTGGAGTCCAAAGATGAAGTATAGAATCCCCAGGAATATTCACTTGAAATCTAGCGATCAAATAGTGCACATGTTCAGTATGCTGACCACCAAAACATGCCCCACGCCAAGACAAATAATTGGCCTCCTACCAGAAGGCGAGACTCTGTATAGGTCTGACCTCGCTCTTGGGGAGTACCCCTCACTGTGGGTGTAGGAAGTATCTCCCAGCAGGAAAGTCCATACAGATAATCCATTGCCTTGAACACTCATTGCAGTATCCCTCGCCAAATGGCACTTCACCATTAAAGTACTCCCGATCATTCCAATACGGTATGGCAAGTAAAAAGAGAAGGAATAGATCCTCATTGCACAATGTCCGTTAAAAGCATTTATTTAATACATCTACTTACAATGCTAAAAACCACAAGCATTCATGTACAAAATCATCCGGAGTCCTGGCGTGCACGCTGACGTCACCGCTTCTTCCTCCGTCCGAGATACGTTTCGTCGCAAGAGACGTCGTCTCTGGGGTACCTCATCTTTGGACTTTCGCACAATATTTTTGATAAATATATGCATATTTTATTATCACTTCACATAATGTGATGTCACTTCCAAATGGCACTTCACTATTAAAGTACTCCCGACCATTCCAATAGGGTATGGTAAGTGAAAAGCAAAGGAAGGGATCCTCATTGCGCAATGTCTGTTTTAAAGCATTTAATTAAAGACATGTACTTATAGAGCTGAAAAACACACAAGTATTCATGTACAAAATTGTCCAGGGTGCTGATGGCACCACTTCTTCCTCCGCCCGACATACGTTTTGTCGTAAGACGTCGCCACTGGGGTACCTCATCTTTGGACTTTTGCATTGAATTTCTGATGAATATATGCATATTTTTTTTGTATCAGTTCACATAATGTGATGTCACTTCCTGTGACTGTTTTTTAAAGGGGACCTGTCGCAAAATCAAGTGCCTTCTGAAACTTGCAGGGCGGTTTCGTAAACAATAGAGGCATTTCTTTGTCGATCATCTGATCTTCTTCTGTCTTTCACTTAGGATGGGTTTCCGATCAGAATAAAAGCCGTCAATATCATCAACGAACCGAGAATATTCAAAGGGATTTTTGCGATATTGAGGCCGTTTTTGAAAGAGAAGATCGTGAAGCGGGTAAGCGCTCTCTGAATGTATCGCTATACGAGTTCTGACTTTGCTTTATATACAGCAGCAGATGGTTCCTACACAGATCCCGACAGTTCATATGGATTTAAGAAAGCCTGTAGTGAAATGTGCCATTGCTGGTCCCTCCTACTGGAATTTCTAGCTCCTTGGCTATCCTGGTGAACCAGTGGCTTCAGACATTTCATGGAGCAAGCATGCAGATCGAATATTCTGATTTGAATTCTGACTCTCCTGATGTACATACTTGTTCCAAGTCAGCTTTTTAAATGGCTGAAGCCAGTGACCTCCAAGCAACTATTTTTTTGTCTAGGGAGGTTGCTATAAATTAACAGGGAGCTGGCCCTGTTGCAAAACACCTCTGAGAGTCTCTGCCTATGATGAGAGGGGGTGTGTGCCTTTCCTCCAATCAGCAATGTTGGCTATCTTGGCTGTATGCCCAGACATCACACTCTGTATTAAACAGGAAGAGAAAAATTTCTTAACACAATCTGAACTTTCTGAACAGTATATAAATGTGAAGACAGCAGATATACATGTAAAACTTATGCAGGGAGATTTTTTCTCATCTCTGTGTATCATCTGAGGCTGTTCACTTCACTGGGTGTATGGAGGGTTTACATCCACTGTAAGGAACATTATTTTAAAGTTAGTCGACAATTTTGTACGCAGCTTTTCAGATTTGTAAACCTCTGTCCATCTTTGTTTCTGAGACACTCTGACTGGAGTTGAGATGCTCTTTTTATACCCAATCATGTCGCTGACCTTTTTGCCAGTTAACCTAATTAGTTGTTCTTCCAGCTCTTCCTTGTTAGTACCAAGTTGCCCGATTTCCAAATGCTCTTTTCTTAAAATTGTACCTTTTTTTTCCCCTCAGTTTACCTGCTTCCACCCACCGCATAGTAAAATAATCTACTGGTGGGAGCATGTCATATGAAGTCCTCCCATTCTCGCCGTGGGAGCGCGGCGATTGGTGGTGCGCTGTGTCCTTGGGACACAAGGCATCACTGATCACGGTAAAGAGCCTCTGACGTAAGCTCTTTATCATGTGATCAGTTGTGTCCAATCACAGCTGATCACTGCGTAAACAAAAAATGCCAGTTATCGGCATTCCTCTCCTCACGCTGACAGCGTTTGAGGAGAGGTGAGAAGGTAAGCGGCATTGCTCAGCAGGGACATCCGCACTGACAATCAGGGCACTGATCATCAGTGTCCTTATTAGTGCAGCTCCAACAGTGCCCATCAGTGATGTCTACCAGTGTCCATAAGTGCTGCCCATCAGTGAAGGAGAAAAATTACTTATTTACAAACTTTTATAACAGAAACTAAGCAAAACTTTTTTTTTTTTTGTAAATTTTCAATCCTTTTTTTTACCGTTTGTCTAGTAAAAAATAAAAAACCCAGTGGTAAAAAAAAAAAAAGAAATCTCTATAGGTCATACAATTTTATTTTTTTGGCAGTGTTGCATGACCGTGCAATTGTCATTCAAAGTGTGACATCGCTGAAAATTGGCCTGGACAGGAAGGGAGTGAAAGTGCCCGGTAGGCAAGTGGTTAAACATTTTGGCCCGGATTCACAAAGCACTTACGCCGACGTATCTCGAGATACGCCGCGTAAGTGTAACTATGCGCCGTCGTATCTGTGCGCCGTGCCCACAATCTGAGATACGCCTAAAAATAGGCTTCCTACGACCGACGTAACTTGCCTACGCCGTCGTATCATGCGCACATATTTACGCTGGGCACATTTTTGCTGCTCCCATTGATTTTCTATGCACATATGCAAATGAGGGAGATGCGTCGATTCACGAACGTACTTGCACCCGGCGCATAATATACGCAGTTTGCGTAAGTCGTAAAGTTATTCCTCATATAGGAGGCACAACTCATGCAAAGGTATGGACCAGGGAACACAAGCCGTCGTATCTTTTGTCGTTTACGTTGTACGTGAATATGACTAGGCGTAGGTTATGTTCACGTCGTAGGCAGTGATTCGACGTATCTTGGGCAGTTGTTTCGACGTGATTCTGAGCATGCGCACTGGGATGCGGCCACGGGACGGCGAATGCGCCGTTCATTTTAACTACTTCTATGGCGCTTGGCCCATCATTTGCATGGGGTCACGTCTCCTTACCATGGCTTACGCCCACTTCCACCTACGCTGGTTTACGCCAAGGAAATCCAGCGTATCTTTAAGAGCGAGTGCTTTGTGAATCCAGTGCTTGCCTCTGTGCGCTGCGTCGGTGTAGCGTATATTGGATATGCTACGCCTGCATAAATATGCGCCGATGTATGTAAATCCGGACCTATATATGGTTTCTATTGTGAATAAAATGTGGGGTTATGAGATTTTGCAAATCATTGCAATTCGGTTTTTATGTAGCAACTTTTTTGGCATTGGGTTTGTATAAAGGCAGATTTGGGTACTTTTCATGTTTGCTTCAAATGAATTTTCATTAATTTAAAGTTCTGTATATTTCGCTCGCATATTCTAAACCCAACTAATCTTGTCCCGTTTTCTGTTCAGTTTTTCCTGCACGGGTCGGACTTGAGCTCTCTCCACAGCAACGTGCCAAAGGCCATCTTGCCCGATGAATATGGAGGGACTGCGGGCAAACTGGATACCTCTTCCTGGAGTCAGATCCTCCTGGCGTCTGAAAATGACTTTGCACAAGGCTTCCACCTGGCCGATCTTAACCGCGACGGCTCCCTGCAAGGGCTTGTCATGAACGACACCGAGTCCGACTACCTGCAGTGTGAGGAGTCCAGTCGTGGGGTGAAATCTCAGCTCTATTGTTACTGAATAGTATTTTTCTGTGATGTAATTTGTGTCCTACAGGAGAGGCCTTGGTATTCACACCCTCTCCTGTATACTCGTATTACCTAATTTTACTTGGCTGCTGTATAACCATTCATTCATTGTGGTACACGCAGACCTCAGGGTAGTTATTTCATTTAATCCATCTATAAACAGTGCTGTTTTTAGTTACCTGTGAATGAGAAGTTTCCAACAAAACCTGCACACCTGCTGAATTCTGCACGCCCACACAGGCTGTCAGTGGGCGTGCTGGTATTGGCTGCCGGAGTGTTGGAGACGGGTAAAGGAAACCTTCACTGACGGCAACATTTAAGCTATTAGACCATGTTAACTTATGAGCAGGGGGATATTCACGACTAATCTATTGTATTCTCTGCTGATGAATTGCAACAATACATGGAAACTAAAGCTGTTGACCACTCCTAAAAGCCATGCATGTTTCCAGTGCTGGCCAGTCATATGGTCAGCCAAGAGGTCGATCCATAAAGGGATCGAATGTTAAATACACCAAGATCGGATATTCCAACAACGATTGTGTGATGGAAGGGTTTTGTTGGATAATCCAACCGTCTGTACGCTCCATCGGACAATTGTTGTCGGAATTTCTAACAACAAATGTTGGCTGTGCATGCTCTCAAATTGTCCGACAACAAATGTCCGTCCGGATTATCCGATTGTGTGTACACAAGTCAGTCGGACTAAAATCCAAAGTACAAACACGCATGCTCCAAACCAATGCTAACCATAAGACAAAATTAGCAGAAGTTGCCCAAAGGGTGGCGCTAAAGAGCAGAAAAGCCACATCGTTTAGTGTATGTTGGCTGCAAAAGTTCTGCTGTCTGTATGCAGAACAAGTTCACGGCCAACGCTCTTCGCACAAAATTCCACGGAAATACGATCATGTGTACGAGGCTTAAGAGTTGAGCCACATCTGCCAACTAGTCTAGGGATCTGACGTTAAATGCACCCAAGATTTGAGCCACATCTGCCAACCACTCTAGGGATCTCACGTTAAAGGAGAAGTATAGCCAAAGCTTTTTTGGCTATACTTCTCCTATGGATCACAGGAGCGCAGTTTGTTCTGCACTTCTGTAACCTGTTTTTAACCAGCAGCAGGCTCAAGTCCACTGTTGGCTGACGTCGCTGAGCCGGTCCAGGCCCTGAAAAGATCACGGCCATATGGTCTGGATCCACCCAGCAGGCTGGACCAGCACCTGGCTCAGCCCCATGCTCCAGTAAACGCAGGAGGAGGAAGAGCAGAGAGCCAGTGACTGGCAGTCGCAGCTCTCTGCTCAGAGCAGAGGGGAGAACTGAGTGATCAACAGTGTTTGATCGCTCAGTTCTCACTGCAGAGCCGGGAAGGGGACAGATGCAGTATTGGGTCGATGCTGCATCCACCTAGGTAAGTGTACAAAAAAGAAAATGCTAAAGTCCATACTTCTCTTTTAAATACACTCAAGAATTGAGTCACATCCGCCAGCTGCTCTAGGGATTGAAGGTTAAAGCGGTGTTCTGCCAAAAAGAAAAACACATTAAAAGCCAACAGCTACATATACTGCAGCTGCTGGCTTTTAATACATGGACGCTTGCCTGTCCTGGAGTCCAGCGATGTTGGCACCGGGTGCTCCGCTGCCATTGTGGGTACGGGAACCCGGCAGTGTAGCCTTTCGGCTTCACGCCTGAAACCCTACTGCTCATGCTCGAGGCCCCGCTTCTCTCTCCTATTGGCCCAGGGGTGGAGGAGGAGGGAGCCCCGCAGTGACAGCGTCAGGGGCTCCCGGAAGTGGAAAAGGATACCTGTCAGACAGGTATCCTGTTCCCCCCCCCCCCCTCCCCCCGAAAGGTACCAATTGTGGCACGGGAGGGGGGGGGACTAAGATAAGCAGAAGTTCCACTTTTGGGTGGAACTTCGCTTTAAGTACACCCAACATTTGAGCCACATCTGCCTCTCTATGGATCCAACGATAAATACACTCAAGATTTGAGCCACATCCACCAACCACTCTAGGAATCAAATGTTAAATGCACCCAAGATTTGAGCCACATCCACCAACCACTAGGAATCGAATGTTAAATGCACCCAAGATTTGAGCCACATCCACCAACCACTAGGAATCGAATGTTAAATGCACCCAAGATTTGAGCTACATCTACCAACTGCTCTTCACTATTGTTTTAATTCATCATTCCGAGAATAGAATAGATTAGACATGAGTTCACCCTGCTCTTAAAAAGGACGTTCACTTGTTGGTCAACACATTCCTTCCATTCAGCTGGGCGAATGTTCACCTAGTGCTGATGGGTATATGGTCTCACCTTTCAGGGTATAAATACTGAGGGAAGGGATGTTGGTGATCCCAAGCCACCGGGATAAGAAAATAGTCTGTAGGTTGACCATGGATGAGTTTTTTTTTTTTGGGGGGGGGGGGGGGGGGGAGTGGAGGTATAATTGCCACATACCTGAATTTTAATTGTAAATAAGTCGCCTACATTTATTAGAAATCTAAAAAAGGGTATTTAAAGCACTTTCCAACGTTTGTTAAAGTTTATTTTAATGTTTATTTAGCAAAACTGGACCAGTAAATGTATTTTCCAATATTTAGGTTACAATTTGTACTTGTTCATGGTGGCAATGTGTACTTTTTGTGTGTTTTTTTTTTTTTTAAATGCTCAGGTCAGATTGTGTTATTAAACTTCTCTGGCACAGCAGCATCGTCTTGTGTGAAGGTGACCATGTCTTGTTTGACGGTGACTATGTCTTGTTTTTATTCTTGTCTGGGGGCGTCTATTGGAAACGCACGCCCTGTGCCGCTTGTTGTTGTACGTGATTGTGAAGGGTTGCTGGGGCCTAGAGGTGCTCCAAGTTGGAAGATTTGGTAATGCATCACTAGCTCCATACTTGTCATAATAGGGAGTCAAAGGAAGACTGGAGCAGTTGTACATGAAAGCCAATCCGTTTTCTAGATGAAGCTAGTTACTACGCACAGCTGCTCCAAGTTTAGTAAATTTGCCCTGTGGGGCTTTGGCTGATCCTGTAGGATGTATTGCTTATATGGACCATCTGACATATAGATGCTGTGTGCGGACAACATATGCTGTTGTATTCAGTAATTGTGTGCAATCCTGATGAAGACTCGTTGTAGGCAGCCAATAGAGTTGTTTTGGTGGATTGAACACACAAACTGACTCGCTTTCCCCATCTACGCACTGGAGGTGGATGGAGGAGAATCTTCTCCGCTTAGCTATGATATGCTGACAGTGGAGAGACTTCCCTGCAGTCAGAACACACTGATCAGTGTTGTCTGCAACGCTGATCGAGTGCGGAAAATCCAGCAGGGAGGTTGTACAGAAGTCGGATGAATTCCGATCCATGTATGGCTAATTGTTGTATTGACTGTGTGCATTCCTGAAGAAGAACCACTGTCGTATTGACTGTGTGCATTCCTGAAGAAGAACCACTGTCGTATTGACTGTGCGCATTCCTGAAGAACCACTGTCGTATTGACTGTGCGCATTCCTGAAGAACCACTGTCGTATTGACTGTGCGCATTCCTGAAGAACCACTGTCGTATTGACTGTGCGCATTCCTGAAGAACCACCACTGTCGTATTGACTGTGCGCATTCCTGAAGAAGAACCACTGTCGTATTGACTGTGCGCATTCCTGAAGAAGAACCACTGTCGTATTGACTGTGCGCATTCCTGAAGAAGAACCACTGTCGTATTGACTGTGCGCATTCCTGAAGAAGAACCACTGTCGTATTGACTGTGCGCATTCCTGAAGAAGAACCACTGTCGTATTGACTGTGCGCATTCCTGAAGAAGAACCACTGTCGTATTGACTGTGCGCATTCCTGAAGAAGAACCACTGTCGTATTGACTGTGCGCATTCCTGAAGAAGAACCACTGTCGTATTGACTGTGCGCATTCCTGAAGAAGAACCACTGTCGTATTGACTGTGCGCATTCCTGAAGAAGAACCACTGTCGTATTGACTGTGCGCCTTCCTGAAGAAGAACCACTGTCGTATTGACTGTGCGCATTCCTGAAGAAGAACCACTGTCGTATTGACTGTGCGCATTCCTGAAGAACCACTGTCGTATTGACTGTGCGCATTCCTGAAGAAGAACCACTGTCGTATTGACTGTGCGCATTCCTGAAGAAGAACCACTGTCGTATTGACTGTGCGCCTTCCTGAAGAAGAACCACTGTCGTATTGACTGTGCGCATTCCTGAAGAAGAACCACTGTCGTATTGACTGTGCGCATTCCTGAAGAAGAACCACTGTCGTATTGACTGTGCGCATTCCTGAAGAAGAACCACTGTCGTATTGACTGTGCGCATTCCTGAAGAAGAACCACTGTCGTATTGACTGTGCGCATTCCTGAAGAAGAACCACTGTCGTATTGACTGTGCGCATTCCTGAAGAAGAACCACTGTCGTATTGACTGTGCGCATTCCTGAAGAAGAACCACTGTCGTATTGACTGTGCGCATTCCTGAAGAAGAACCACTGTCGTATTGACTGTGCGCATTCCTGAAGAAGAACCACTGTCGTATTGACTGTGCGCCTTCCTGAAGAAGAACCACTGTCGTATTGACTGTGCGCCTTCCTGAAGAAGAACCACTGTCGTATTGACTGTGCGCCTTCCTGAAGAAGAACCACTGTCGTATTGACTGTGCGCCTTCCTGAAGAACCACTGTCGTATTGACTGTGCGCCTTCCTGAAGAAGAACCACTGTCGTATTGACTGTGCGCATTCCTGAAGAAGAACCACTGTCGTATTGACTGTGCGCCTTCCTGAAGAAGAACCACTGTCGTATTGACTGTGCGCCTTCCTGAAGAAGAACCACTGTCGTATTGACTGTGCGCCTTCCTGAAGAAGAACCACTGTCGTATTGACTGTGCGCCTTCCTGAAGAAGAACCACTGTCGTATTGACTGTGCGCCTTCCTGAAGAAGAACCACTGTCGTATTGACTGTGCGCCTTCCTGAAGAAGAACCACTGTCGTATTGACTGTGCGCCTTCCTGAAGAAGAACCACTGTCGTATTGACTGTGCGCCTTCCTGAAGAAGACCCACTGTCGTATTGACTGTGCGCATTCCTGAAGAAGAACCACTGTCGTATTGACTGTGCGCATTCCTGAAGAAGAACCACTGTCGTATTGACTGTGCGCATTCCTGAAGAAGACCCACTGTCGTATTGACTGTGCGCATTCCTGAAGAAGACCCACTGTCGTATTGACTGTGCGCATTCCTGAAGAAGACCCACTGTCGTATTGACTGTGCGCATTCCTGAAGAAGAACCACTGTCGTATTGACTGTGCGCATGCCTGAAGAAGAACCACTGTCGTATTGACTGTGCGCATGCCTGAAGAAGAACCACTGTCGTATTGACTGTGCGCATGCCTGAAGAAGAACCACTGTCGTATTGACTGTGCGCATTCCTGAAGAAGAACCACTGTCGTATTGACTGTGCGCATTCCTGAAGAACCACTGTCGTATTGACTAGCTGTGTACAGTCCTGAAGACCCACTCGCCCCATCAGACAATTCCAGTTATTTTTTTTCTACTCCTAGACTTTTGTCACACGCAAACTTAAAGCCAGATAAGACTGGAATCAAAGTATTTGTAAGGCTTATTTTCCTTGAGATGCACCAAAGTATAAAAGGAAAAGCAATGAAAGAACTTTCCAAGGTGCGCAGTGAATCTGCCATTAGTGCAGTGACTCAAGATGGCCAACCAATGTAAGTTGATGGTGGATCAGTTATGAGATTTCTTGTTGGTTTCTTAGGGTCATTGCAGTTTGTATGCTTCCGGTTGTCTGAACACACTATTTAGAGGGTCTACTTAGCGTCTGAATATATATTGAGTTTGCTCTGAAGAGTCCATGGCTTTAGGGAATTCATAATTCACAGTTTCAAGAGTCTTGTTTGGATCTGTTTCCACTGTTTAAAGGCAAGCGGTCCCCTTAAGTTGGATGTTCCCATAATGGTATGTTTTTATTTTTTTTTACGTCACAGCTTCGAAGTAGCATGCCCCCTTTTTAATACTGGTCAGCTGGACTCAAACTTCCACAAATCTCCCCACCCCATGGAGAAGATTTCCTTTCCACACACTATGTTCTGTGTATTGGTTGACGGGCTAGTCTACCCACATTTGATCCTTTGAGTTTAAAGCTATTTTACATTTTCAAAAGTGCAACCTTGGTACGAAGAGGTTGAGACTAACCAATCAAATTCTGGCCAGTGGTGGCTACGAAGAGCTCTATACACTTGGGATGAACTTGGATGAATAGAAAGGATTTGGCAATATGACTGCAGTACCCTGTTGGGTGGGGTTGTGCCCACATACCATGGGATATACATGTTACAGAATGGCTGTGAAGCAATGTTTTCTATGATACTTCCACACTGAAAAAGGATTCTGCATGTACTATATACAGTACATAGCATTTCACATAGGCATTATGCAGTAAGGCCTCGTGCACACTGGGTGTTTAGCCAGGTGCAGGTGGAAGATGCAGGCACACTTTCCAACCACACTGCCACAGCCAGTCAAGCTCTGAGAGGCCAACTGACAGGGATGGACGATGCACCGAGCAGTACTTAGTGCAGTATGTGCCCAGAACATAGACTACGGTACTTGTGTTCCGGGCGTTTTGAACCTGGGTGCCTACTGCCTTAAAAGGAAGTACCCGCTTGGTGCATTGTCCTGTCCTGTTAGTTGTCCGCCTCTCTAGGTGTTTGACAGGCTGCTGGACATCACACCTTTACCTGCCACTAGCACCCAGAGCCTTGTGCATGGGTGCTAAGTACATGAGGCCTTTACTTTCAGGAAATAATGGTGTGGAAATTGAGGTCAGCAAGCTTCAGTTAGAATAAATTCAAATATGGCAACTTGTCACCTCTGAGCCACTTTTGCGGGCAGGTGCTTGTATAGTTGGCAAGTGGGAGGCCATGACGTGCAGTGGCCAGAGCTCTGCTTTCAGTTGAAAATTTAAACCAGAAGGTGCCAAAACCCTGTGACTTTTCTACTCAGCCATTGTATTGTGAATTTAAAACCTAATGGAGATTTATGCGCCGTTTCAGTCTGCTTTACATCCTACCAATTTACTAAAAGGTGCTTCCGGACAATGCCAAATGCCAACATTAGATATCTCTTCTATAAAACCAGGGCTCATTTTTGTGCCATGCTGCCAAAGCTCCTTGCACCAGGGTCAGGATAGAGATTTTATCTGGAATAAGGTGAACTAGATGGTGCAAATAAAAATAAAAAATCTAAAGGGTGTTATGAGCTCTATAAATAAATAGGAATTTCTCCCTCCTTCCCCCCCCCCCCCCCCCCCTCAGATCCACAGCCATGGCAGTATAGTGGAGTGGATGGGTGGCCAATAGGACCCATTTATTAAATAGCTGTTACGCATAACTGTGATGCATGTAAATATGTAGATGAGTCACATTAAGCTACTTGTAATACTGGTACAGTTTGATTTAAAGTGAACATGTCATCCATAATGGAGGTGTACCAATTATGTACACGCACAAAAAATAAAAATAAAAGGCAACGGCTAAGAAAGAAGCCTGTTCACTGTAATGAATTGGCTAAATATTCCATATGGATGAAAGTATCACTTTTAGTGGACATATCAGCCACTTTAAAAAAAAAAAAAGTCTTGCCTTTTCCATTAGCAGAAAGAAGGGTGGTTTTACGGCACTTTCCCTGTCCTCTGGAGCCATATCTTCCCCCCCCAGTGTAATGGCAGACTTTCATTGGTAAAAAGCATGTGTTGGACTAGAGCAGGGATATGCAATTAGCGGACCTCCAGCTGTTGCAAAACTACAAGTCCCATCATGCCTCTGCCTCTGGGTGTCATGCTTGTGGCTGTCAGAGTCTTGCTATGCCTCATGGGACTTGTAGTTCTGCAACAGCTGGAGGTCCGCTAATTGCATATCCCTGGACTAGAGGATGGTGGGTGGGAAATTGGACTACCAAACAGGAAAGTCACGCCCTTAGTAACAAAGTTGGGTCAAAATAGGACACCGGAGGGGTCGCTCTAGCTATGATATTGGCTTTCCAATTTACTGTAAAGGGTACCTGTCAGAGCCGAGGCTTCCATCCAGCTGTCCCTAGAAGCCCCTGTAAATAGTATGTGACAGATAGGACAAATCGTTGATGGTCTGTTTAAATGTTCTGGTCAAACAAGAGCTTTTGATGCCGGTGATTTCCTAGACTCGTTGAGGGGTTCATAGGCTGTGAAATGCTCTTCATAGCTCTTAGAGAAATCTTTGTCTGTATAGGTATATTTTGCTTAGTATATAGGAATATTTTTATAATTATAGGATAGCATTTGCTTTTTTTTTGTTTTTTGGTGTCGTACAAGGTTTTAATGCCACACAAACGAATCCCACTTCCTTTACAGTTTGCCTCTTCCCCCGACCGATTGGGGCCTGTGTGCAGATTTGAGATGAGGTGTGTATCCGAAAATCGAGGTAACTTTATGCCACGTTAGTCGGGTTATGTATTCCATTAAAATTAGATTCCGTTCAGGCGATCACCTGAAATCTTTCTTGTTTTTTTCTAAACAAAAGCTAAAATCGGGCTTCAAGGGGAGTTTCTACCCTGTATGGATGGCACCAGGGAACACATCCTGAACCCCAATCTGCACATAACATACCCATACAAATGTAATCTCTTGCTTCTATGAGAGTAACCAACTTGTTTTCAGCTCTTGGAATGATTATGCTGTTATAAGACCCCTTTCATACTGGGGCAGGCGTTGGCGGTAAAGCACCGCTAGCGGCCGAAGAAAAGGTCAATAGCGCCTGTGTTGCGGCGCTGCCCATTCATTTTAATGGGCAGGGCGTTTTGGAAGCGGTGTATACATCGTCCCAAAGGTGCTGCTGCTTCTGCAAGCGCACCGCCCCAGAGGAAAAGCACTTGGGTTTTCACACTGGGTGGCTTGAGAGGCACCTTATAGATGTTATGTTTAGCGCTAAAACGCCTGAAAAGTGCCCCAGTGAGAAAAGGGTCTAAGGCAGTGGTTCTCAACCTGTCTAGGGCCGTGACCCCTTGATAAAATTTCCCAAGTTGTGGGGACCCCTAACAGCAAAATTATTTTACTATCGTGGGTTGTCAGCACCCAAGGCAAGACAAGTAATTTGCGCCCCTAACCCACGGACATCTTGCGTTCTGATCAGCCAACTTAGGTTCTCTTGATCAAGGCCATCTGTTGATCTGAGAACTGTAGTAGGGACTTTTAATGGCAACTAGATAGTGTTACTCACGGTGTCTCCGACTTTGTGATTTCTCGTAGCAGTGACACTTATGCTGAAATCAGCAGATAGGGTCTCCTCCAGTCCCTCCCACTTCACATTCCTCACCAGTCAGCTGACCTCTAGTCCCTGCCCCCCAGCTATGCCCCGAAATAAATGGGTGGCTGTGAAGAGGCTGACTGGGTGGCTGCAGGCTTCAGGAACAGCCCAGGTTTTGGTGACCCCTGGCAAATCCTCATTTGACCCCCAGGTTGAGATCCACTGGTCTAAGGGGTAATTGCTAGTAAGTGGTTGAAACCCAGTTTTGGCTAGAATTTGGAAAAATTACAGTTACCGATTCCCTCCCCCCTCCCCGGTGTGTTACCCCCAAGCAAGCTATTTTATACTTCCTGTCCCTGTGACCCCCATACTGGGAGAGGGACAGGAAAGCACATTGTCAGACTTTTTTTTTAACACTTCCTTTCTCTAACATATTTTTTTTTTTCTGTGTCCCCTCTTCACAGAAATGTCACATCACTTTCTGATCACAAATGAAGGGCAAATCCTTCCAATAGGGACACAGACAGTAATAAGATGAAGCTGTAACGTTTCCTCACTCCATCCAAAACAAAATATTTTTTGGCAGCAGTGAGTCTTTGAATTGTTTAGTAGCAAGAGATTACATGGTTTCTTTAGTTTTAAAGTGGAACTAAACCCTCCTCTCCAGCCAAGGAAGCTGCCATCTTGGCCTCTGTGTTTTGATCTGCACATGTGGTCGGTTTTATTACCAGCCATTTGATGGAGTGACAGTTCAGTTGAGAGCACAAGCAACTATGACAGATCTCATTCACAGCAAGCCTTAAATGGAGCGGTGTTGGGAAACTGTTTAAATGGAGGGTTTAGTTCCGCTTTTACCCTGAACTTTCGGTTCAAACTGGACAGTTCTATTCTTTAACACATTATGTGAATGTTATTATTTTGTGACCAGTTACATGAAATACATTATTGTGTTGCTTCTGTGTCTCCTGGGTGATTGGTATTGTGTCTCCTGGGTGATTGGTACAGTAGGTAAAAAGGTACAATTGGCACACAGACTACTATGTAGCTGGTAACATAATTAAATCACTGCTGTGATTTGTTGTTTAACGGGCAGAACCCGCGATCATGGCTACATTCACACAGGAGTTCATGTGCAGATAGTTTGCTGCATTTAGAGTCAGATAAATGCCATCTCTGGATATAACATCTCTGCTGCGGCCGCATACAAATTGGCTGCAGTCTAGAGCTTGGAAACACTGACCTTGGACATTCACTGGCTGCATCCAGAGTTGGTATTCGCTTGAATGAGCCCTACGATTAAGCCCTGATGGGTGTGGCGGAATGCATCGGGTGGTTTTTGGGCGCCTGCACCCCTTACCTGAGGATCGCGAGAGCTCAGTCTCCGGCGAGCAGCATTCCAATTGTGGCATCTCGGTCGCTCAGATGAGCGATTACTTGCAAAAGGCAGCAGTGCCTGCCAAAGTACAAATCGTACATCTGAAGTGTGTAACAGCATTAACTACTGGCAAAAATCTGATTCTTGCCTGGGACCGCACGTGAACTCTGATGGGAATGTAGGGTAGTGATATTAGAATAAGCGGCTGCTAAATTTTCTCAATACAGCCAGTGAAATGTCTTGCCTCACTATAGGGGGGACTGTGATTGCATCATGTATGCAGAGTTTTAGGCACACTTCCTGCTGGGAACACAAAAGAAAAAATAGCATGTCCACCCCAGAAAGGGGAGTGGGGTACACCCACCCCTATGAAAGTCCTTTTATATATTCCTTCATGTATACATGGTAGCTTGTGTGCCTAAGAGAAAAGCGCAAACTGTTTTATTAAATGTTGTTCTGAAATGTTTATTTTTCTATCCTGGTTCATCCATTAACATTTTATAAAGAGGTGAGAACACATTTAAAATGTCGATTTGTATGCATGGGTCAATAAATCTCTATATATGTACTTTTGGTTCTCGATTTATTTATTATTATGTCTTAAAATGCTTTACTGTTAAAAAATCTGAATTTTAAGGCCGTCTGGATCATCACTTCTTTTCCTGTTGTCTACAGGACAAAAAATGTAGGTGATATAAAGATTTTGGGGGTACAGCACTAAGCAATCCTAATACAGACTCTTTCCAATAAAGAGCCCAACAAAACAGGAAAATTAGATGTCCACTTGCTGACCATAATAAATATGTGTATGTATATATGTACACACACACACACACACACACACACACACACACACACACGTTTACAAAGCAAACACGCGGCTAATTGGCCACTCGGACTGCTTTCAGGAGAGACCATTGCCGGCTGAAAATAAGTACCGGGGTTATAACCCCGGTATTTTTTATTTTTTTCTCCCTTCAGCCAACGATGGTCTCTCACGAAAGCGGTCCAAATGACAAATTTTAGTCCCCCTCCCACGCTTAGTTTCCCAGGCTAGCGGTAAAAACTATCTGACAGTTTGCACGGCTGGCCATAGAGGTGAACAGAGACCAGATCATCTCTTATTGCCTCTATGATCTTGGAGGATCAGAGCGACGGCATGACACCACTTCCATTCTAGGGCGGAAGTAAACAATTTTTTTTTTTCTTTTTAAAGCAAAAGATCCAACTTTTCTTTTTTTTTGATCTTTTACTTTAAAAGGTAGGAGAGATTTGGGGTCTTCGAGGCCAGATCTCTCCATAAAGAAGACATGTCATACCTTTTTTCTATTACAAGGCATGTTTACACTGCAAATAGAAAAATGCCAACGATTGCCTTTTTATTCTCTGCTAAAAAAAAATTTATAGATATCTGTATCCCTCAAAAATATCCACTCGCATTTTGCGGGGGGGGGGGGGGGGGGGGTTAGAGAATCAGAAGCACCGCCGGCAGCCTGGGGTTTGTCAGACTCGGAGCGATAGTAGGAAAGGAGAAGAGAGACGCTGCCGCCTGGTTGATCAGCGCGCAGGGAACAGCTTTAATTTCAATAGCTGTCTACCCTGCCACGCGCTATCATATACAGCCTCTTCCCGTGCACTTTGATAGACAGATCACCCGTCCAATCCTGGGACGGGTGATCTGTCTATCAAAGTGCCCGGACAAGGGGGAGGGGCTGTATAATCTCGGCGCGCGGCTGGGAACACAACTATTGAAATGAAAGCTGTTCCCTGCGCGCTGATCAACCAGCCTACGGGCCTACACAGTACACAGGTAGGCATTGGAGAGACCGAGCTGCATTGGGAACATGTGGCTGCACTGGCTAAATTGGGGACACAGATAAAGTTGTTTATTTTTATAACTTAATTCTGCATAAAACATTGTGTCATTTCATGAGATAATTTCTGAGGGTGGGATGCGGGGCAGTGTATGGGTTTGTGGGGCAATTGGTGGTGAGTAACCCTTGAGGCCTGGCTAGTAGCTCAGGACTTGAAATTTTGAGCCCTGTAATAATAATGTTTGGGGGTTCTAAGTAATTTTCTATGGCTGTGTGTGTTCCGTGTTCTCACATTCCAGGGCCCCAGCCTGGGGCGTAATTTAATGAATTTGAATTGATTGTCCCTTTGGGATAGCTAGGACAGATTGGAGCACCTAAAAAGTATACTTTGAGTATGATACTTACATCTAAATGTCAGAATAAAAGTGTACATACCTTGTGAGACATTGAATAAATGCTGTGCACAATAACTGCAACGAATGAAGGGTTAGTGCGATTTGGTTGCTTACGGACACAAACAGACTAAGACCCCCATATACACAATTTGATTTTCTTCAAATTTACCAAAACCATATAATATGAGGTCAAACCTTAAAGGTAAAAAAAAAAAAATTCCCCTAAATAGCTTCCTTTACCTTAGTGCAGTCCTCCTTCACTTACCTCATCCTTCCATTTTGCTTTTAAATGTCCTTATTTCTTCTGAGAAATCCTCACTTCCTGTTCTTCTGTCTGTAACTACACACAGTAATGCAAGGCTTTCTCCCTGGTGCGAAGTGTCGTGCTCGCCCCCTCCCTTGGGCTACGGGAGAGTCAGGACACTCTCTACATTGCAGATGGAGAAAGGAGCTGTGTGTTAGTGGGCGTCCTGACTCTCCTGTAGTCAAAGGGAGGGGGCGAGCACGACACTCCACACAATCTGACAACAATTGTCCGATGGAGCATAAGAACTGTTGGATTTTCTGACAACAGGCTGTCGCACAATTCCGTCGGATAATCTGAGCGTGTGTACGGGGGCTTTAGATCGCACAAACGAGAAGGTTTAGGCTGGAATTTGCAGGCGTGAACTAGATTGGCATGACCTGTCTAGCATTAAAAGAAGTTCACTACCAAAACCAAAGAGGCAAGGAAACAAAAAACACAGCAAACACGTTGTTTCTTTAGGGTATATTATATATTAAACAGTGTATACATTACAGTGCAAATCCAAGTGCTGAAGGTAGTCTCGTACTTACACATCGTATGGCCTGGGATATCCTTCAGCCTATCAGGTCACTGAGAAGTGGTGACATCACTCAAGCACGTGTCATCAGTTGTCAGAGCTGGCTTTCCCATAAGCACTAATTTTACTCCATATTACCAGAAAAGGCCTGATTGGTTGCTGTGGACAACTGATGACAGAGGCGATCTGCGGTGTCACCACCTTTTGGGTGAATAAGACAAATGTCACTTCAAGAATTACTAAACAACACAAAATGCCTGCCTGTAGAAAAATGTCGTCATGAAATCATCCTTTTTTGGAATTAGTTTTTCTTTTAAAAAATGTTATATACAGCAACCTCTGTGAGCCTGGTCGGGAGATTTTGCCTCCTGCCCTGGTCGGGAGATTTCGCCTCCTGCCCTGGTCGGGAGATTTCGCCTCCTGCCCTGGTCGGGAGATTTCGCCTCCTGCCCTGGTCGGGAGATTTCGCCTCCTGCCCTGGTCGGGAGATTTCGCCTCCTGCCCTGGTCGGGAGATTTCGCCTCCTGCCCTGGTCGGGAGGAAAGCTCCTCTTACCAGAACAGCTGTCCCCATTAGAAAAGCCTGCCCTTCTGTTCCTGTAAGAATTAGGATTAAGCAGCCTAGCCAGGCTTTATTTATTTGATTTTTGTTCAGCCAGCTGGTTGAGAGAAAAATAGGGAGTTGATTCACAGACACGCAGTGTGTGGATGGGGGATCCTCCTGCTAAGCCTTTGTATTCTGACAGCAGGGAAACCTCCCCCACCATCATAACACAGTGATCAGCACGGCAGGCTATAACCAGCGGTGAGAAATTGAACAGACTGGTTGTACAGAAATCTGCCCATGCATGGGTGGAAATTAGGCCGGTCCCTGCTGAACCAAGATCCATGGCCCTGTCTGTCCTCCTGACAGGGGTGCCCAGAGAGGGTGAATCTCCCCAGTGGGCACACCAATCAAAACATAACAGTTTCTAAAACTTTATTATCAATGGGGGGGTAAAAGAAAAACATTTTGCTATCGGTGTTTAGCCAATAGTCTGGATTTAGTCCTGTTCCCAGCATGGTACAAGTACTGGATACCATAACATACTTCTCCTAAATACTCTCAGTTCTGGAAATCAATTTGTTGGTCATTTAAGTGCCATATAACTGTGAAACAAAAACAAAGTGCTCCAAACTTCAGCCCTCAAGGGGCCAATAACAATGCCTATGGAGGTGGGCGAAGCACAAGTAGTGCCCTTTAAGGTCTACCATTGTGCTTACACTGTTCCATGGCTCATATGACTACACAGGGGAATTTAGTGCAGTGTTGGCTGAAAAGGATCAGAAGTTACAAATCCTCCACTTAAAATTAACCAGGCTCATGGAATAAGGCAGCGTATGTGCAATAACCTGTAGCAAACATTCCACAGCCACTAAAAGGTTCTGATTGGTTGCTACGGAATGATGCTGCTAGTTTTACAGTGATGGCAAACCTTGGCACCCCAGATGTTATGGAACTACATTTCCCATGATGCTCCTTTACACTGCAGAGGGCAAGAGCATCATGGGAGACATAGTTCCAAAACATTTGGGGTCTCAAGGTTCACCATCACTGGTATAGAAGCTCCGGATGGCTGTATATATGAAAGGCCTGTTCCATGTAGAGCCTTTAAGACTCAATTCTCATACTAAAAATTCCTACGGCTGGATGTGTGTGAATAGGTGGTGCAGCTGAGCCAATGCAATGATAGGCTGCCATTGGCTACAGTTATTTATGACAAAGTGCATCAAGCTACAATCCCTGCAAGTAAGCCGCTGACAGCCTGTCATTGGATGAGCTCAGCCGTCGCAGCTATTCACACATATGTCTACCAGCCGTAGGGATTGGCAGGTTCTGGAATTCGCAAATGGGGTCCTTGAATTACAATACAAGCCTTTTACAGCCAATACCAGGAATGTTATTAAAAGGTTTTATGCAGCCGGCTGCATCTCTTCTCTTTAATTACTGATATCGATAATGCAGGTTCTGTGGCTAATTGGCTTCAATCAGTTGCTTGGATGCAATCATCAGCAACAGAACCCAAATAATGAATGTGTCAGTAAATAAACTGCAGAGTTGGCAGCCCTTCTTGGCTGATTCTTCCTGCCAAGTTACTGTGAAAAACAGGTGCAAGTGCCCCCACAAAAGAGAATGCATATCTACATTGGGAAGTGATCGGCCTTCTTTACATGAGTCTCATCCTTAGTCCTCATTTATATCTATACAGATGCAGGCTGTCCTACTTAACAACAGTCTCTATGGGTCAATAGTCATGGCTTTGGTACTTACAGATGTGATTGTCAACCACCACAAAACAAGCAGGGCTCCTCTGCCAATTGCACTATATGAAGGGACAGCTTGCACCTGTTTCCATTGAAGACTTGGCTGAATCTGGATCCTGTATGACAAAACCCAGTAAGAAAGGTCAATGTATCTTCAGTTTGGAGCATGGGTGCCCAACCTGTGGCCCTCCAGCTGCTGCAAAACTACAAGTCCCATGATGCAATGCAAGGCTGACAGTTCCAAGCATAACTGCCAAAGGCAGAGACATGAAGGGACTTGTAGTTCGGGAACAGCTGGAGGGCCACACGTTGAGCTCCCATGGGTTAAGAGGCTGATGAGATGAATCCCCCCAACAGCTTACTACATCTCTCAGGGGGTTCTGACAAAGGAGAATCCTGCATGTGTGTTCCCAGCTCCTCCCAGTTATTGATATTACATTCAGAGGGATTCAAAGCTGGGAACTGCAAAGCATTCTCCTTCCATTGCCATTAATGGGAGATGTAAAGTAGCTGGTGGGTCCTTCAAACAAGCCACCATCCACCCCAAACTGAAAGATCCGTTTTGGATGGAATGGCCGCATTCCTTCAGAATACACAACCAATGCCCAACAAATACTGAACACAAGGAAAACCTGAGCAAAAAAAAAAAAAAATGTTCAAAAACAAACAAAAAACTATTTCTAATCCTTCCATAAATGTCATTACGAGACAAAAGTGCTTTTTTTTCAAAACTAGCATAGAGAAATAGAAAAATGTATCCAATATATTACTGAAAAGTCAAATAAAAATGTTCTTTGATACAATAGATCAGCTCAGCAGAAGCGCACATAAAGCAGCAATAAACATATGATAAAGCTTTGACAACAATTACAAATATTCATTACGAAAAAGGAATAAAAGATGGCTTATTTTTTTTCTTCTTGCCAATGGAATTATTGAAAGCAAACCCGTCATCAGGAAAGCCTTTTTTCCCTGTTGTAATCCTCCTAGGAGCCTTTATTTTCCTGTACAATTTCTTCATATGGGCCCCCCCAAAACCCAGTCACTCTGCAGGTCCAGTTATTTGAGGTCCCCTCCCTCCCTATACCCCCCCCCCCTGCCCCCCTCTCGCACTAAACCATTTTGCAATGCCTTGCTTCATCTAATAGATGTAATTTCTGCTGCATAGACTGAAACCTGTCAAACAGGATAATAATAATTTTAGGGGTTTTCCTTTATCCTTAAGAAGGTCAAATGTAAAAAAAAAAAAAAATTGTACATCTGCCTATCTATTGCAGACTGTCTCAGTTGATTGCCTGGAATTACAGGTGCCAAAAAACTGCCAGTCTGCCAACTTTGCATTACATAATTGTAGGTCTATTCTGCTTGATAAATGTCCCCCCTCTGTTTTTAGGGTGAAAGCCCCTCGCAGCAGATCAATTGGAAATAAAGGGATAAATGCAGATAGTGATTTTGTTTTTTAAGCAACATGTTACACCCAAATTTAGGGTGTAACATGTTGCTTGGCACCCAAAATCCATGACGGCAGGCAGGGGGTTCTTCACCCCCCCACAGCCGCTGTCACATCTAAAATCTGTGAATGAATAAACTACAAGTCCCATCCCCCCCCCCCCCCCCCCCCCATAGCGGCAGACAGACTTGTAGTTCTCAATGGAGTACTAGTGCGCTGACCAGAACATTCATTATCTATTGACACATTCTGCAGCTCAGGAGCTGAAGGCCCGTAGCAGACGGAGATGTAGGAAGAGCCTGACATTGTACCCATGATCGTGGGTGCAATATTTTGCAGGCTCCTGTGTTTAATAATAAGAAAAAAAAAACACTAAATTTTATTCTGCAAAAATGTGCATGTTTTTGCCCCCCCTTAAAGGAGAATTTTAGCCTTCAAACTGACAAATCACAAACTGCCTGAGCTGAGGACTCCTGTATGGAATGACAGTACAGGCTCCAGCTGCTTAGGATTATAGAAACAGAAAATGAGGTGTGCTGAAAAGACCCCCCGATTACTCACTCAGCATCCTCCTGGGGTTTTGGAGGACCCCCCCCATATTGCACAGAACTTTGACAAGAAAATAAAATCTATATCCAGGCACTTTCAGGTGATCTGTCGCAATATCATTGTCTAGGGATTAATATGGCTTTCTTGATGACGGGTGCACCCCGAGCAGACTTTGGAATCGGGGAATGTTGTTACCAAAGAGAAGGATCAGGAGACATCTAATTGAACTCTCTGTTGGGACAGATGGCGGGAGCGACCAGTGTCCAGGTGTACAGCAAGAGACACACCCAGCTGGAGGAAATCTTCACCCAAACAGCTGGCCACTTGCTTGTTATAGTATTCAAATCCGCATCCGGGCTACAGAAAAAAAATAAAAATAATACATTAAAATATATAAAAACACTGTGTGTGTATCTATGATGAAACAAAGGAACTTTTAGGCCTCATTCACGCAAGGTGTACTACAGCGTTTGTCCGTGTAGGGCTGCGTTTACCCACACCGAGATGTGATGTCAATCAGGATGCAGCAGCAGCTCCCAATCTGACCCGGTCTGCATTTAGGGATATGCACCCACACCAGCGTCCCAATTGACACCAATGGGACTGCCTGCACAGAACACCTGTGCTACCACATTCAGGTTAACACAGCATGCACAGGTTTACACTATATTATGCCCCTTATGAATGAGGCCTTAGACTGCATTCACTTTGTGCAATTTATTTTGTAATCATTATGAATACCCATAAACGCGATTATAAATTCACATTTTCATATGCTGCCATTGTTATCAATAGGCCCTTCAACACCCATCAAAAACTAGGGTTGTCAGCTCGCTTAGTGCTAGTTCACACTGACAGCTGGAATGAAATTGTGCGAGTTCAGCTGAAATCGCACAATTTAATTCTTGCATGTCAGTCCGACGATTTCAGAGACATCTGTGCGGTTTCCTGCACAGATGTCTATTAAAATCGCCAAAAGTCCAATTCAGACGGTTCCATTGCGGGCAATAGCCGGCGAATGGACATGCCAAATCTCATCAATTTAAGCCAAGGCTGGATTCACACATGTCCCTCTGCAGTTTGCAGTCCAGAGCATTTCTGTTCACCGGTTGCCTGAATTCGCACCTGAACCGGACCCAAAAACGCACAGGACCCTTTTCAAAACCGCCCTGTGGCCGCCCTGTAAATGTGTGAACCAGCTCCATTGACAGCCGGTCACTTTCACGTTATGCGAATTGGATGTGGTAAAAACAGCGGTTAATGATGGGATGTGGGGTTCCTGCACCTCTGGGCCCCTTTACATTACACAGCACTCTGGGCCCCTGTACATTACCCTGCACCTCTGGGCCCCTGTACATTACACAGCACCCTGCACCTCTGGGCCCCTGTACATTACACAGCACCCTGCACCTCTGGGCCCCTGTACATTACACAGCACCTCTGGGCCCCTGTACATTACACAGCACCCAGCACCTCTGGGCCCCTGTACATTACACAGCACCCTGCACCTCTGGGCCCCTGTACATTACACTGCACCTCTGGGCCCCTGTACATTACACAGCACCCTGCACCTCTGGGCCCCTGTACATTACACAGCACCCTGCACCTCTGGGCCCCTGTACATTACACAGCACCCTGCACCTCTGGGCCCCTTTACATTACACAGCACCCTGCACCTCTGGGCCCCTTTACATTACACAGCACCCTGCACCTCTGGGCCCCTTTACATTACACAGCACCCTGCATCACTGGGCCCCCTTACATTACACAGCAGTCTGCACCTCTGGGCCCCCTTACATTACACAGCAGTCTGCACCTCTGGGCCCCCTTACATTACACAGCAGTCTGCACCTCTGGGCCCCCTTACATTACACAGCAGTCTGCACCTCTGGGCCCCCTTACATTACACAGCACCCTGGGCCCCTTTACATTACACAGCACCTCTGGGCCCCTTTACATTACACAGCACCTCTGGGCCCCTTTACATTACACAGCACCCTGCACCTCTGGGCCCCTTTACATTACACAGCCCCCCACAGTTTGTTACACAGACACCCCCCTAACAGTTCTGGACCCCCTGCATGTTACACAGACCTCACATGTGGCCCACCGGACGTATGCCCTATGGCCAGTACTATATATCTCTCTCTCACTTTTTAAATTGAATTACTGAAATATATATTTTTTTTGATGAGATTCAAAATTTGAGATGCACCTGTATAATAAAAAAAAAGTAAAACGCCCAGCCTGCCTCTCTATCAACACAGCCCAGTGATTGGCCAGTAGCCCTGTTCCATAATGCACATACTGAAGAATCTCTCACCTGTACCAGTTAGTAAGGGTCATCATGACGTAAAGGGAAGCCAGGCACAGCATGAGATGGAAGAAGGAATAGCTGTACTGGACGCCATCCTTCTCATTATCCAACACGCGTCGCACTTGCCCGTCCTCGCCATCCGAGTCGGTTCCTACGGTGTCATCCAGCATGGGGGTGTCACTGCCAGATAAGGTGAGCTTGTTCACTTGGCTGTTGGTAGAGTTTCGGATGCTGCAAGAAAAGCGCGTACAGTCTGATAAGAACAAGCTGCAATACAATGAGCAACAACAAAACAACTATAATACTGCCACGTACATCAAATGACACATCGATTTGGAAAAAACGTTCTCTATTAAAGTGGAATGCTCGCCCTAAAATGTTAAGGTTATACGTTTTTCCCCCATTCCATAATTTCTTCTAGCCAGTAAATTCTCCCTGCACCTCAATGAAATTAGATTCAGTTTGTCGGAGCCTGCCTCTGTCTTAAAGGGGATTCCCCTCTCATTGGAAAGTTCTCTTCTCACTTCCTGTTGAGTATACAGGACGGGAAGTGAAGGGAAATCTACTAGTAGAAAATGTTTCTGTATATCCACATCTGGTTCAGATATCCTTTTCACTGATATTTTGCAGAAAAACACAGCATCTCCCTATGCTTCTGGCAAGCCAGCTCTCACCTGGAATACAGAAGGCACAGCACAAATAGTACCAGGCCAATGATGCTCTGAGTATCCCACCACTGCAATGACTTTATGGGCTCTGGTGTGGGGACTCCAGGGATGGTGCCATTCTGGGGACTCAGCGTAGGAGCTGTAATCTTGCTGAGGATGCTCATTAAGCTCGGGTTGCATGTACGATCTGAAAAAAACAAGTAAACTGTGGTTAAAGAACTTATGTTATTGCACTCAGGCAAGGGGAACAGACAGCAAGGGGGACTTTGGTTTAAAAGAAGCATTTAATATGCATGGCCTTAAGGCAGGGGTCTCCAAACTTTCTAAACAAAGGGCCAGTTTACGATCCTTCAAGGGGGCCGGACTGTGGCCAGAGGGAATAGAAAATGCTCCAACATCAGTGACCCATCATTGGTTGTATTTGGAGGAATAGTGCCCCATTGTTGGTATCAATTGGAATATAAGTGCCCAATTGAGTTGTGTTAGCAGGGAAAATAGTGTCCCATCATTAGAGTCAGTTAGTGGAATAGTGCCCCAAGGGCCAGATAAAGGCAAGCAAAGGCCACAACCACCCCACCGAGCTACAGTTTGGAGACCACAGAGACATCATCTCTTCAGATCAGCTTTTAGTTACATTCATATCAAAAGAGGTTACTGGTGGTGTTCTGTCAATTACTGCAGATCGTCGGACAATGCCTCTGACAATCTGCGCATGTGCAGTAGTAACATCAACACTGCACATATCATCGGAGGCATCATCCAATGATCTGCAGTAATCCACAAAACTGGCTGGAACTACTGCCAATCATCACTTGGGCACCCAGAAATGCCTTCCAAGTCCTGCCCTCCTAATACAGTAGTAGATTTCCAAGTCCTGCCCTCCTAATACAGTAGTAGATTAGCCTGTGGTGCAGACTCTGCAGTCATTGGTTGCTAGGGACACAGATTCTGCCTCGCTCTCTCTGAAAACTGAATGCGATTCTACCTCCGCGCTTTGCTGACAGTCAGAGGCATTATCTGCCAAACTCAATATTTGGGGGGGGGGGGGGGGGGGATCTGGGATGGGCCAGGGCGTCTTCTCCCGGCCAAACAGGAAGTGGGTCCTAAGTCTCCCTGGCCAATCGGGTCTTAGGACCTGCTTCCTGATTGGCCAGGAGGAGAATCAGGAAGACCATAGCGATATTGTCACACAACTGTGCCCCAAGCCCATCCTTTAAGCCAATAAGAGCCTTATATGCTTCCAAAAAAACATGCCCTATTGAAATCCATGCATCCAAACGCCCTGCATGTGGTTTAGGGACTGAGGGCATGGATTAGGACGGGCCGCCATTGCCTTCAACGATCTGTACATGCGCAGGGTTGACGTACAGTAACACCAACTGATCGACAGATCAGCTGGAGTGATGTCACTACTGTGCATGCGCAGATCGTCGGAGGCATCATTACTACAACATCTGCAGCAATAACACCAGAAGAAGCCAAAAAGAGTAGACTGCCCAGTTGCCCCCCTCTGTCAAAAAAAAGAAACCTTCCCTACAGTTTTTCACACCCCTGACCAATGGCGAGACCCCCTAAAGGGGTTGTAAACCTTCGTGTTTTTTTACCTTAATTCATCCTATGCATTAAGAAAAAACACATTGCAGTCACCCCCCCCCCCCCCATTTACTTTTCTGAGCCCTGAATTTCCGTGGGCGCCATCCCGCGTTGCTTTCCCCCAGCTCTACATTGGATAGCAGCGCAGCTGTCAATCACATCCAATGATGTGGGCCGAGTCATACAATTGTCGGCTATGTACGCCGATTGCAAGGCACAGGAGCACGCACGCAAGCTAACCTCCTTGGGAGAGCGCTTGGGGGGGGGGGGGGGGGGGGGGGTGTTGTAGCCACGAGAGCAATTCTCAACACTCATGAATTACTTCATTTTGGAAAGGAGGGGGTCAGGGAGCCACAGTAAATCAAAGTATAGAAAACTGCAAGTTGGGAATTTTATCTGACCAGTCTACTTAAAGAAACAAAACTTAAAAAGGTAAGCAATAACGCCGCAAACCAAAAACCATTTAAAGAAGTTGGTTCTAAAACGGAGATAAGTCAGCCCACCTACACACAGCCTCAGATCTTCCAAGCTGTGGGTACATACTGACATGCCAAACACACTAACCAGATTTTGTTCAATAGAAACACTTACCAGGTTCGTTGGATATGGCGGACCAGGTCAGGTAAACTGTGTACAGGCTAATCACAGAGGACTGAAGGAGCCCAGAGCGTGGTTGACCTTCCTGCAAAGCAAAGAGCGCACATTATTTCTAATATTTGAACACCAAGCTCACCCTACAACATGATCAGACCCCATTTTCCAGTTTTCCTTAAAGGAGAAGTTCACCTTTGGAACACGTTACTCGTTCCACCCGTATTTAGGGGTGTTCCAGCTCCTGCCTTCTCGCCTCCCCACACCTTCTGTCACAATATAAAAACAGAGCAGCTATGTGGAGCTCCGCCCAAATGGACACGCCGTTCATTCACAGAGTTCTGTGCGGCCGGGTTCACACAGGTCCGGCTACGGTTTGCAGTCTGGTTTCCTGTGCATTGTATTAATCAGTTCAGGCGCTATTCTGGCGCAAATTTTGCCCTGAATTCGCACCTGAACCGAACCCAAAAACACACAAGACCCATGTAAAATTTGCACCGCAGCCACCTCAGACATGTTTGAACTGGCTCCATTAAAAGTCGGCCACATTAACACAGGCCTTGACAAAATGCGGGCGCCAGGTCGCAATTGCGGCCAAAAAAACTGTGACCTGGGGAAGCTTAGGGCTGCAGAAGGCTGCAAAGCCGCGGCCTCAATTACCGGCCGGTGCTGGTAATTGAGGCCGCGGCTTTCACAGAAAGAAGCGGAGGTGTGCAGAAGGCCGCGGCCTGCAGAAGAATTCTAGGAGTGGCCATCTTGTGGTGGCTGTTGGCATTACAGGTTACATTACAAGTAGCAAAAAACAGCAGTTCTAATGTGTTTTTCACTGCCATGTCCTTCCCTCCAATTAGAACCCCCAAACATTATATATATTTTTTATTCTAAACACGCTAGAGAATAAAATGGAGGTCGTTGCAATACTTTCTGTCACACCGTATTTGCGCAGCAATCTTACAAGCGCACTTTTTTGGGGAAAAAAAAGACAACAGTAAAGTTAGCCCAATTTTTTTTTTATATTGTGAAAGATAATGTTATGCCGAGTAAATTGATACCCAACATGTCACGCTTCAAAATTGCATCCGCTTGTGGAATGGCGACAAACTTTTACCCTTTAAAATCTCCATAGGCGATGTTTAAAAAATTCTATAGGTTGCATGTTTTGAGTTACAGAGGAGTTCTAGGGCTAGAATTATTGCTCTCGCTCTAACGATCGCGCCAATACCCCACATGTGTGGTTTGAATATCGTTTACATATGCGGGCGCTACTCACGTATGTGTTTACTTCTGTACACGAGCTTGGCGGGACGGGGCGCGTTTTTTAGCTCCTTTTAGCTGGCTCCTAGATTCCAAGCAAATTTGTCAAACCCTGCACTAACAGGTTATGTGAATTGGATGCTGTGCAAAATGCATCCAATTCGCATATATGTCAAGCCAGCCTGCTGCAGCAGTCATCGGCTTGTAGTTCCTAATGAACCGTCAGGGTGCTGGTGAGCACTCTTATAGCCCATTGATTCTTCCTACCATTCAGTTACTGCCTGCCCATGTCAGAGGTACTGGCAGACAGTTCTGGCAATTTTTCCACAATCAGCAGATGCCTTACAGACTGCAGAGTAAAAAAAAAAAATGTGGGAGGAGTTTGCTGGCCTTGACCAATCAAACAGAGGCGTGCTTCAATAAAATGTGGTTTTATTGGTCTGAATTCCCCTGTTTTACTGAATATTGCTGGCTATTGGGCTCCCAGGAATGAGGTCACTTGCCAGTCTGGCTTCAGTCCCTGCGGGCTTTTGCCGTCTTGTCACGCCTGCCCCTCCTACAAGTTTGTTCCCCTCTCCCCCCCTTTTTTGCCCCCTTTACAGTTCAGAGGGTGCACTAGAGCCATGGTTGCTACATGCTTTCCAGTCATACTCTTCGGTTATGCTGGAAGTAAATGACCATATCCATCCTAGGGCCATGTGAATTAGCTTGCTCCCAAAGGAAATATTCTCTTTTGTACACTGTATGTTTTGTCTTGTGCATTTTGCATTTCCGAAGGTCATCTGTTTTTCCCACTGGTTTTCACTCTCTCAGACCCCTTTCACACTGGGGCGTTTTTCAGGCACTTTGGCGTAAAAAAAAAAAAAAAAAAGCCCGTAAAGCACCTGAAAGAAGCCTCATCTGCAATCCCAATGTGAAAGCCCGAGTGCTTTTAGAGCCCTTTCACACTGCCAGCGCCCGAAAAATGCTGGTAAAGCACCGCCAAGACCCGTTTCACATTGGGGCGCTTTTCAGGCGCTTTGGCGGTAAAAAAAAATCTCCCTCAATGGGAAGGGGGCTTTAGGAACGGTGTATTCAAATGCGCCTAAAGCGCTGCAAAAGGAGCTGCTTGCAAGGCTTTTTTTTGACGCCCTGCCAGCACAGCGCCACAGTATGAAAGCACTCGGGCTTTCACATTGGGATTGCAGATGCAGCTTCTTTCAGGCACTTTGCAGGTGTTTTTTTAACGCTAAAGCGCCTGAAAAAACGCCCCAGTGTGAAAGGGGTCTTAGAGCAAATAAAATTGAAATAAAATAAATGCATTTTATTTATTTTTTTATTAAAAGGGTGAACTGAGCCTTTAGAGCAGGGATCCGGATTTTACAAACCACAATCTGATGGCAAGTACAAACCATAGTGTACAAAAAACTACGACACATTGCTACAAATACCGTATTTATCGGCGTAAACCGCGCACTTTTTTGCCCTGAAAATCGGGGCAAAATCGTGGGTGCGCGATATACGCCGATACCCGCGCCGAGTTTGAATACTGCGCCTGCATATACCAAGCGCAGTACACTCGTGTATAGTCGGGCAGGCTCGGCTACTCTTGCGCTCACGTCCTGGACGTACAGGACGTGAGCGCGAGAATAGCCGAGCCTGCCCGACTATACACGAGTGTACTGCGCTCGGTATATGCGGCGCAGTATTCAAACTCGGCGCAGGAAAGCGGCGATCGAGGGGGGAGGACGCCGCAGAAGGACGCCGGACCCGACGAAGAGGACGCCCGAAGCCGCAGACGGACGCCGGACCCGACGAGGCCGCTGCGCAAGACACCAAAACCGTAAGTACTAAAATCTTTTTTACAGGAATGTCGGGTCCACTTTAGGGGTGCGCGCTATACGCCGGAGCGCGCAATACCCCGATAAATACGGTAGTATGCAGGATTCTGAGTATCTGATAAAGACTACCTGGCTTATTTGATACAAGAAGGAGCAACGTGCATGATATAATTAACCATAGCAGCGAACCCGTCAGTGAGTGGATTGCATTACACTGCTGCTTGGTTGCCATAAGTTACTATTACTTTTATAAAGGCAATCAGCTAATAGAGCCACCAGACATGCTGTGCATTATAGCATGCACACCATCGCCAGCTGATCGATCGCTGTACAAAGAAGCACTCCTTTCTGCATGTTAGAACATCCAATGTAATTTTCAAGCCTGTAGGCTGTTCAGAAAACATAAATAACATAGGTTAGATAGGTTTACCATGTGCACCACATACAGTACGGCCTCCTGAGCCACAAAGAAAGCAGCAGTCAGTGTTGCACTTCATAGCAGTAAATAACGCAGTACTGCAATCTGTATATTTATAGGATTTAAAGGGGTTGTAAAAGGTAAAAACATTTTTTTCCTAAATAGCTTCCTTTACCTTAGTGCAGTCCTCCTTCACTTACCTCATCCTTCCATTTTGCTTTTAAATGTCCTTATTTCTTCTGAGAAATCCTCACTTCCTGTTCTCCTGTCTGTAACTACACACAGTAATGCAAGGCTTTCTCCCTGGTGTGGAGTGTCGTGCTCGCTCCCCTCCCTTGGGCTACAGGAGAGTCAGGACGCCCACTAACACACAGCTCCTTTATCTGCAACGTAGAGAGTGTCCTGACTCTCCTGTAGCCCAAGGGAGGGGGCGAGCACAACACTCCACACCAGGGAGAAAGCCTTGCATTACTGTGTGGAGTTACAGACAGAAGAACAGGAAGTGAGGATTTCTCAGAAGAAATACATTTAAAAGCAAAATAGAAGGATGAGGTAAGTGAAGGAGGACTGCACTAAGGTAAAGGAAGCTATTTAAGAAAAAAAAAAAAAAAAAAAAAAAAAATTTGTACCTTTACAACCCCTTTAAGCGGTGATCACCTCTGCTCTACAGTTACACCCCCCCCCCCCAGCATCCGTGGACTGTACCTGCACTTTGGGGAGGATTGAGATGACAGATACAATAAAACACAGGATCAGGTTGAAACTAATGAAGCATTTGTTCTCGGTGCACCCCCCAGGCACAGTGTAGAATACAAAGAGGAGAGCGTAGAATGTTATTGATGCGGCGTACAGCAGGCCGGTGGATGACAGTAATACTAGAAGATACAAAGACAATGGAGGTTATCGGATATGCATGTAACATTTCAATTCACAAATGCTAGCATTCAGATTGTTATCATCAAAGTATTAAAACTAAACTCCGGGATCGGCGAATTCCCCCATTAAGACCCCCACACACACACACACTAAACAGTTATTACATTTGTGAAATTCCTTACCATTGAAGAGAAAAGTCCAATTTAAATTTTCAAGAAGTGCTCTCCAACGCAAAAAAAAATAAAAAATGCAGCATCTATTCTGCCAAAGAGGAGCCGTTAGAACAGCGATTACATCATATCCTCTCCTCTCTACACCAGAGGTTGGCAACCGGTGGCCCGTAGAGCCCTCTGATGTGGCCAGCGACCTGCTGCTCTGAAATGGTGGGTTGGCAAGCCCAGATCGCAGGTTGTCGACCCACCATACCACACCATCAGTGTTGTGAATGAAGCTGGTGGTAGAGGAAGAAAGCGGCTGCGGAGCAGAGCCCCATAAGCCGATGCTTCCTATACAGTGCCGGCTTTTGCCACAGGCGGAGTCTATGGCAAAGTTCAGCTAACCTGAAGGATAGCCACAGGTGCTCCTTATCTAAATGAAACCAACCCAAAACAGTGAACAAAAAAATAACACGTCAGACAAAAAAAAAAAAAAAAAATTACATCTTTGGCCGTCAGTGTGAACAGTAAAACATTTAGTACCATTCTTACCTGCATACCAACATCTGGAATTCCCCTCCTCCATGCGCTCCAACCAGGACTCATTCCAGGAATGTGCAAAATCAACAAGTAGCACCAGCTGGATGAGGATGAAGGAAAAGGCCCCTGCCGCTCCAAAGATAAACCAGGCTAGAATAAGGGAATAGGACACCACAAATTAAAGCTGAATGCTGGTTAAAAAATAAAGATTTTATATATATATATATATATATATATATATATATATATATATATATATATATATATATATATATATATATATATATATATATATATATATATATATATATATATATAAAAAGGAGAAACGGTGTATAAATGTAGCCTATAATACACCACTAATTCTGTCCCACAGGTCTCCAATAGTAAAAAAAACAATATAGAGATGTACCAAATATTCGTAAATACCATAAAAGAATATGACTAAGCAGCTGTGGAATATTATATGTACGCATGCACATGTGTTTAGGTAGCCCTGGAAGACGTCTTAATGACGAAATGCCTTGGGCGGAGCCTCATGCCGACGTCATCACGCTCCCAGGACTAGAAGACTAGACTTATTACATGTGTATTTATGCCAATGTGGGTTGTATTCGCTTAATTAAAAACGGTACAAGTTCTTACTACACTATGGAGAGGTGCTTTTCTTCTTTTAGATGAACACATGTTCACTGGGAGGGATAACTTCTCTTATGCGTTTACAGCTTAACTGCTATGTCTTTGCGTTATGTATATACTGCGATGAGGCAAGAGGAGGAAAGGGAGGCACTAAAAGGGTTGAACAACAACTAGGGATGCACCAATATATCGGCTGAAATTAGAGGTATCAAGTTTTGCCGATTGGATAAAAAGATGCCAATGGCCACCGAAAATGATTTTGCCGCGATTTTCATAGGTCATGCGACTCAAAGACCGCAATAAAAATGCGAACGGGTGTGTTTTTGCCATGTTTTCAATGCATTTCAAAGAAGAGATGCGTTACACCGCGGTGAAAAGGATGCATTTTTCTTAAGCTTTTCTTGCGCAAAAGAGCTTCAAAAAAACATTAAAAAGTCCAACTGAATACAATTATATATAGATTTTAAAAACTGTCCATTTCGGTCTCGGTTTCTAGGTTTCGGTTCAGAATTTTCATTTTGGTGCATCACTAATAAGAACATGAGGAGGCTCCAATGTGGTCAGAGGGCGCTCAACAAAGCGCAATATAAAGAAAGGTGGATAATAAATGATATCAGACCAGCGGTTCTGAACTCTGTCCTCAAGTACCCCCAACAGGCCATGTTTTGGGAATTTCTCTTAGATAAAACAGCTGTCTAAAATACTAAGCCATAAAGCACCTGTGCAAAATAAGAGGAAAACCTGCAAACATGGCCTGTTGGGGGTACTTGAGGACAGGGTTGGGGACCACTGCCATAGACAAGTAAGTAGGTAATATGTAATTACTTCTTGTAAAGGGTCCTTCTGGAATGTAGAACGCTCCCACCATTATACCGACAATGGCCAATACTTTGAAGAACCAGAACCTGTAATAAAATCAAGCCAATTAAAAATGTTATCAAAGTGACGGAAGAAAATAGCTGCCTTTTTACCAAGGGCAACCTAAAAGGTTGGCAGAAAGACAGGCAAAAGTTCAGATTACTATTCGGAAAAAAGAGCGACTTTATTTACTACGTGGTAGTGAGATGTTTGTAACTAAAAGGGGTTCCTTCGATCCCTCCGTCCCCCAAAAAATAAAAATAAAATTCAAGTCAGTAGCTACAAATACAGTAGATGCCGACTTATTACCTGTCCAGGGATCCAGTGCTGTCCTCACCCAGGCCAGTTCCTCACCGGTCTTCATGTCCCTGGTGCCACCATGCCAACTGTGGGATGCCAGCTGTGACTCCTCGTGGCTTCACACTGCAAATGGTCCCGCAGCCTTCTGGGACCTGTGATGTGTCCTAAGAAGCTGCGAGTAGAGGAAGAGGCGCAGAACTTCTGCTTGGATCGCCTAGGTCACATGTGTCAAACACAAGACCAAATCCGGTTTGCCAAGTCATGAGGCCCTTGTACCTCTCTTGCAGCTGCGGAACCCCCACTGCCACCCCCACTTTGTCTCAGCAGCAGAAAGCTCCTCTCCATTTTTGAATGTCTACAGAACCCCTCCATGTACAAGGTCCATAGTGAAGGGGAGATGGGAGGGTGTTCTGTAGACAGACTTTCTGTCCTAGTGTGACAATGCTGCTCTCTCATAGACACAGTACAGTGCTTGAGTATTGACAACTTAGGACAGGAAGTGTGTTTGAGGTATTATGAACACGTACAAGTCTAAAAGACAGAAAACTAATGCAGTCAATACATGTAAGGATTAGTAAAGTGGTAATAAACTACATCATGTTCTTAGGCTTTGATATGCATCAAGAAGCTTTTTATTAAAGAGTTTGTAAAGTCTCCAGATGAAAACCCTTTTTTGCTGCAGCGCCCCCCCCCCCCTTTACTTACCTGCCCCCGATCCCTTCCGGCGATGGGCACGAGCCCAGTGGCTTCATCATTGGACAGACCGACGCAGCGGGAGCCATTGGCTGCCACTGCTGTCAAATTCAGTGACACAGGAACAGGGCTGGGTCATTGTGCCTGTGTCAATGGATGTACGAGGGCCACATGACTTGGCCTGGCTGGTCTTTACACCAATCAATGGATGCAGGAGTGAGACTTGGGAGTGTGTCTGCACGGGTGACCCCAGGGAAAGCAGGTCTCCGTGGGGGCACCTGATGCAAAGAAGGAGCGCTGGCAGGGCACCCCAGAAGAGGAGGATCTGTGCAAAAACCTTGCACAGAGCAGGCAAGTATAGGAATGTGTGTGTATATATATATATATATATATATATATATATATATATATATATATATATATATATATATATATATATACACACACACACACACACACACACACGCACACACAAACCCTTACAACCCCTTTAACCATTTCCCGACCCGCGCATGTAGATATACGTCGGCGGACAGGCACATCAACGTACCTGTACGTAACTGTCTAGACGTGGGTCGTACCCGCTACATGCGGCGGTCGGGTCCCCTCGGGGAGCGATCCGGGACGACGGCGCAGCTATTCGTTTCTAGCCGCCCCCTCGCGATCGCTCCCTGGAGCTGAAGAACGGGGAGAGCCGTATGTAAACACGGCTTCCCCGTGCTTTACTATGGGGGCTGCATCGATCGAGTGATTCCTTTTATAGGGAGACTCGATCAATGACGTCAGACCTACAGCCACACCCCCCTACAGTTGTAAACACACACTAGGTGAACCCTAACTCCTACAGCGCCCCCTGTGGTTAACTCCCAAACTGCAACTGTCATTTTCACAATAAACAATGCAATTTAAATGCATTTTTTGCTGTGAAAATGACAATGGTCCCAAAAATGTGTCAAAATTGTCCGAAGTGTCCGCCATAATGTCGCAGTCACGAAAAAAAAAAAAAAAAAAAAAAAAAAAAAAAAAAATCGCTGATCGCCGCCATAAGTAGTAAAAAAAAAAAAAACTATCCCCTATTTTGTAAACGCTATAAATTTTGCGCAAACCAATCGATAAACGCTTATTGCGATTTTTTTTACCAAAAATAGGTAGAAGAATACGTATCGGCCTAAACTGAGGAAAAATTTTGTCGCTCTATTTTTGTTTATAGCGCAAAATATAAAAACCGCAGAGGTGATCAAATACCACCAAAGGAAAGCTCTATTTGTGGGGAAAAAAGGACACCAATTTTGTTTGGGAGCCACGTCGCACGACCGCGCAATTGTCGGTTAAAGCGACGCAGTGCCGAATTGTAAAAACCCCTTGGGTCATTTAGCAGCATATTGGTCCGGTCCTTAAGTGGTTAAGCAAGGGTGGCAGTATACCTACAGATCCAAGATCTGCAGCAAAGCCGCACAGGACATGTGTATGTGGTATGATAGATGCACTTACCCATTGTGTATGGCAGCCCGGGGGTCCTTGCTGGTCTTAACGCCAATCATGAGTAAGGCGAAGACTAGGAAGAACATGGTCATGGCAAAGCTGACGCGATACACGGCCTTATAACCGACCAGAACATCGCAGTCCACGTAGCCATTAACACTGGGAATGGTTGTGCCAAATCCTCCTTCACAGAAGCCTGGGATCTGCAGAGAAGAAGGAAATAAGATTAGATTACTCATTGGGCCTCAGCCAAGATTCTTCTACTGTGTGTTGTGGACAACAAACTAAACATTACACACCAGGGAGGAAAATGCGACAGGATCTCTGCAAGTCTGCTAGAGATATTGATTGGAAATTGGGTATTGATTAGTGTAGGTACTTGTGCAGCATTTTTTTTTTCCCCCCAAATAGTGTTCTCACTTGGCATCCTGTGAGTTTGTTGAGCATTGTGTAAGATGAGGCACAGCCCTCCACATTATAATCTCCTTGGGATAAACATAAGGAATATGAACACGTGATCCAAGGTATTAAGCCCAGGGCTAAGCGCCATTACACTCACACATGCAGCTTGTGACCAGCAGAAAAGCCCATTATGAATGGATACCACAAAGACAGACTAATACACGATCATTTTTCGGCATGAAAAAAAACTTTGTTTTTCAAAAACGTCATTTAAAATGATGGTGTGTGGGCTACACATCGTTTTTCAGGTTCTGAAAAACGTAAAAAAAAAAAAAAAAAAATTCGAACATGCTGCATTTTTTAACGTCGTTTTAAACAATGTCGTTTTTCGGGTTGTAAAAAATGATCGTAAAACAACGTAAAAAACCTGCGCATGCTCAGAAGCAAGTTATGAGACGGGAGCGCTTGTTCTGGTAAAACTAGCGTTCATAATAGAGTAAGCACATTCATCACGCTGTAACAGACAAAAAAGCGTGAATCGTCTTTAACCACTTCCAGACCTGCGCACGACGATGTACGTCCTATTTTTAAAGACTGATATCTCGGTAACGGCAGCAGCTGCTGCCACAATCGAGGTATCAATCTTTAGTGTGCACGGTCTGGAATCCGATAATGGCGGTCTCCGCGGCAGATTCACCGCGAGATCGCCATTATCGGTGGCGGGAGGAGGTAGCGGCGGAGGAGATCGCGACTGTTCGGCTGGTGAGCGGGGACGAGACTGAAGGAAAAATCTCCTTCGCCCGTCCCCATAGCTCGGCTGGGCGGAAGTGACGTCAAAACGTCAGTCCCGCCCAGCCTCTTAAAGAGACAAATTTTTTTTTTGGTCATTTGAAAAAATGACATTTTTTATTTTTTGCATTTAAGCCCAAATATGAGATCTGAGGTCTTTTTGACCCCAGATCTCATATTTAAGAGGACCTGTCATGCTTTTTTCTATTACAAGGGATGTTTACATTCCTTGTAATAGGAATAAAAGTGATCAAATTATTATTATTTTTTTTTTCAGTGTAAAAAATAATAAAATAAATAAAAATAAATAAGAAAACCCAAAAAAAAATTTTTTAAAGCGCCCCGTCCCGACGAGCTCACGCGCAGAAGCGAACGCATACGCGAGTAGCGCCCGCATATGAAAACGGTGTTCAAATCACACAAGTGAGGTATCGCCGCGATCGTTAGAGCGAGAGCAATAATTATAGCCCTAGAGCTACTCTGTAGCTCAAAAAATGCAATCTCTAGAATTTTTTAAACATCGCCTATCGAGATTTTTAAGGGTAAAAGTTTGACGCCATGCCACGAGCGGGCGCAATTTTTAAGCGTGACATGTTGGGCATCATTTTACTCGGCGTAACATTATCTTTCACAATATATAAAAAAATTGGGCCAAATTTATTGTCGTCTTATTTTTTAATTCAAAAAAGTGAATTTTTTCCAAAAAAAGTGCGCTTGCAAGACCGCTGCGCAAATACGGTGTGACAAAAAGTATTGGAATGACCACTATTTTATTCTCTAGGGTGTTAGAAAAAAATATATATATAATGTTTGGGGGTTTTAAGTAATTTTCTAGCAGAAAAAACTGTTTTAGTCTTGCAAACACCGAATCTGAAAAACACCTAAGGTCTGGAAGTGGTTAACTAACAAGGAATCAGCTAAAGCAGTTCAAAGGCGAATAGAATTTCCCCTTCAGAGTGCCGTCGTACGCGTTGCTCGTCACCGCGCTTTGCTAGATCATATTTTAAAAACGATGGTGTGTGGGCAACGTCGTTTTAATGATGAAGTTGGGAAAACGTCGTTTTTTTGGACATGCTGAAAAACGTTTTTTTTTCATGCTGAAAAAATCGTGTGTACGCGGCATTAGATCTAGAAATTCAGCGCTTCCGAGAACCACTGCAAGGAGGCGACATTCTAACAAAGTTTTTTTTATTAAAAACGGTATTTATAAAAAAGGTTATTGTGTGTGTTTATGTTAGGATTTATAAAAGGGAATCTGCATTTTGTATTTTATATTACATATATATAAAATCTCTATCAAAATGTACAACCATGCACGTTAATGACCAGGCCATTTTTTGCAGTTTGGCACTGCATCGCTTTAACCCACAATTGTGCGGTCGTGCGACGTGGTACCCAAACAAAATGTATTTTTCTTTTGGTGGTATTTGATCACCTCTGCGGTTTTTATTTTTTGCGCTATAAACAAAAAGGACAGACAATTTAAAAAATGTTTAATATTTTTATTACTTTTATGCTATAATAAATATTTTTGTTTCATCTCTGTATCACCCGAGACCAGTCGCTTCACTGGGTATATGTAACCACTTTAAATTAAAGCTACCCTATAACCTAGGTGGGCTACTGAAAGCTCTGCATAGTGAATTGTACACACAACGTGTTGCTATACATGGCAAAAATTCCAAAACCACTTCATCATCATCTTGTTATAAATATTCCAAATGTCATTGTAATGATGCAGCTGTATACGAGCTCAGCAATAATCATCAGCCTCAGTACATTCTAGTGCTGAAGAGTGACTGTGGAGAGGAATAAATATGAAACCTGGAAATTACCGACTGTATGATGACTACAGGAGGCCATGATAATGAATGAGGACAGCCGGAAATCCCATCTGCTTATAGTTTGCCTTTCCCCGAATTCCTCCTTTACCTCCCTCATTAAATATGCTAATGAAATGATTAACCACTTCCATACCAGGCACTTACGCACCTTCCCGCCCAAGCCAATTTTCAGCTTTCAGCACTGTCGCACTTTGAATGGCAATTGCGTGGTCATGCTACACTGTACCCAAACTAAATTGGCGTCCTTTTTCCCCACAAATAGAGCTTTCTTTTGGTGGTATTTGATCACCTCTGCGATTTTTTTTTTTGCGCAACAACTAAAAAAAGACTGAAAATTTGGAAAAAAATTAAATTATTTTTTTTATGTTAATTTTTTTGTAAATAAGTTTTCTCTTTCAATTACGGGCACTGATATGGCGGCACTAATGGGCACCGATGAGATGGCACTGATGGACATCGATGAGGTAGTACTGACGGGCACAGATGAGGTGGCACTGATTGGCGGCGCTGGTATGCGACACTGATGGGCACACATGGGCGGCACTGATGGGCACACATGGGCGGCACTGATGGGCACACATGGGCGGCACTGATGGGCACACATGGGCGGCACTGATGGGCACACATGGGCGGCACTGATGGGTGGCACAGATGGGCACTGATAGGTGGGCACTGGGCATGGATGGGCACTGTGGGGTGGCACTGATGGACACTGTGGGGTGGCACTGATGGACACTGTGGGGTGGCACTGATTTTGCCAGGTTGCCAGTCATTGCCCATTTGTGGGCACTGATTGGCATCTTTTTTTGAATGCTGTTTTTTTTTTGCAGGCTTTTTTTTTTTTTTTGCCCACCCTGGTGGTCCAGGGTGGGCATCCCTGGTGGTCCAGTGTGGCGATCCGAGGGGGGGCTGCGCTGATAAACAATCACGCAAACCCCCCCTGTCAGGAGAGCCGCCGATCTGTCAGACGCGAGTGAGGAAGAGCCATCAACGGCTCTTCCTGTTTACATCGTGATCAGCCGTGATTGGACACGGCTGATCACGTGGTAAAGAGTCTCCGCCGGAGGCTCTTTACCGAGATCAGAGATGCAGGGTGTCAGACTTGACACCCCACATCACCGATCGCCGCGATGCGCGCCCCCACGGGCGCGCGCGGCATGAAATCCTGCAGGACGTTCTGGAACGTCCTGTCAGGATTTCATAACCACTTCCCGGACGTAAATCGGCTATAGGCCGGGCGGGAAGTGGTTATATAAAGCAACAAGTGAATAACACACACAATTACAAAAACCTCAGCAGATTTCTAACATTGGGAAATGGATGGCTGAAAGTGCTGAACAGAATTGTGTGCAATGTCTAAGACCCATACACACCATTAGATTTTCTGCAGATTTTTGTCTTCAGATTTACCAAAACCATCTAATATGAGGTCAAACCTTAAGGCCGGGTACTCACGAGCAAACATGTATGGTGAAAGCGGTCCGTCGGACCGTTTTCACCATACATGTCTGCCAGAGGGCTTCTGTACGATGGTTGTACACACCATCGTACAGAAGTCCGCGCGTAAACAATACGCGGGGCGTGTCCGCGGTGTCGCCGCGTCGATGACGCGGTGTCGCCGCGACAATGACGCGGCGACGTGGGCGGCCCGCCTTTAAAATGCTTCCACGCATGCGTCGAAGTCATTCGACGCATGCGAGGGACGGCGGGCGCCTGGACATGTACGGTAGGTCTGTACTGACGACCGTACATGTCCGAGCGGGCAGAATTCCAGCGGGCTGTTTTAAAACAAGTCCAGGAATATTTGTCTGCTGGGAAAAGGCCCGGCGGGCAAATGTTTGCTGGAATTCGGCCCGCTCGCGCCCACACACGACCAAACATGTCTGCTGAAACTGGCCTGCGGGCCAGTTTCAGCAGACATGTTTGCTCGTGAGTATGGGGCCTAAGAGTTTCATTTTTTATGCAATCAGGCAGACCCTTGCACTACATGGTTTTGGTAAATCTGAAGACAAAAATCTGCAGAAAATCTAATAGTGTGCATGGGGCCTAAGACATTGCACACGATTCTGTTCAGCACTTTCAGCCATCCATTTCCCAATGTTAGAAATCTGCTGAGGTTTATGGAATTGTGTGCGATATTCACTTGTTGCTTTATATAATCATTTCATTAGCATACATCATACAATTTTATAATTCAATTTCCTTTAGATTTACAGTGGAACCTCGGATTACGAGCATAATCCGTTCCAGGAGAATGCTTGTAATCCAAAGCACTTGCATATCAAAGCGTGTTCCCCCATAGAAGTCAATGAAAACGAAGATAATTTGTTCCGCATTGACTTCTATGGCATGCAATACTGCATGTGGCCAGAGGTTGGGGGGGCGCCGGAGAGCCTCGGAAATACTCGGAAGACAGCTTGGCTGATCTTGGAAACCCTCAGAAAGACTTGGGAACGGAGTACCGTATTTATCGGCGTATACCGCGCACTTTTTTGCCCTGAAAAACAGGGCAAAATCGTGGGTGCGCGAAATACGCCGATACCCGTACTGTGTTTGAACCACTGCGACGACATATACCGAGCGCAGTACACTTGGGTATAGTCGGGCAGGCTCGTCTCCTCTTGCGGTCACGTCCTGTACGCGAGAGGAGCCGAGCCTGCCTGACTATACCCGAGTGTACTGCGCTCGGTATATGTCGGCGCAGTGGTTCGACCACAGCGTGGGAAGCGGGGAAGACACCACGAAGAAGGTCGCAGAAGGACGCCGGACCGGACGAGGCTGCCGATGGACGACGGGCAAGACACTGACGAGGAACATCCAAACAGTAAGTATTTTTTTTTTTTTACAGGAATTTTCCTTCAAGTTCGGGGGTGCGCGCTATACGCCGGGGCGTGTTATAGCAAGATAAATACGGTACTTTCAAGTGATTCCGAGTATTTCCGAGTACCTTCAACTATGAAGTGCAGGGCCTCTTTTTTTTTTTAAATGGGGACACAAAGCAGAAGGCATGACCAGGAATATTTCTGGTTCATCCAATCTGTAGGATTGAAGTAGAGTCTGGGTGACCACCATGTGTTCTATAATAAATGCGGTCCAAACCTACCTTTTTCAATCGGTCCGATATCCCGGGGGTGAGCATGAGGCAGGACAGGAAAGTGCCCAGCAACATGAGGAATGCATAGATGAGACGGGTCACCGTGGAATTACCGGAGCTGGGGCAGCATCGACACAAGATACACGTGGCACTGCTACACAGGCATGGAATCTGCAGGAGACAGAAAAGTCATTATGAAGCATCTGCACTTATGGAGGAAGAGCTATAAAAGGGGAGCTACCTAAAAAATAGGTTCTGCTAGTTATGGAACATGAGGGTTTGCATACAATTTCCACTGGTTACCCCAACAGTTCAATACAGACATAGCTATTAATGGAGACTGAATAGACATTGATATCTGCTAGTTGTGTGAATGACTCCGATTTTCTGCAGGACTATGAAGTGAAGGGAGGGGAGATTCCTTCATGGATGACAAAACAGCAGTGCCTGGGCCACCGGGTCCGTTCTAGGGGAAATAAATCTATGTCGGGCCGCGTGGCGCGCGTCTGCACTGCAAACCCGAAAGAGGCGATCACGTACCCGCCCCGCAGTTTATGTAGGTGGGGCGGTCCGCAACCAGTTAAAGTAGAACTATAGGCAAAACTTTATTTTGGACAGCAAGCGTTATAACCTCTCTGTCAAAAGAGCGTCCGTGCCGTTCTCTCGAAAAACCACCCCCCCCCCGTCCGTGCAGTTCTCTCTCCCCCCCCCCCCATCCCGTGCAGTTCTCTCTACCCCCCCCCCCCCCCGTCCATGGCGCTCTCCCCCCTCAATCTGTCAGGGGGGAGAGCGGAGGTAGGAGCCGCTAAGCCCAGCTCCTACCTTTTCCGAATGAACAGAGTCGGTGATCACCGACTCTATCCATTCATATAACTGAGCATCGTAACCTCCTGTGTTTACGATGCTTCAGTTTATGAATGGAGGAGCTTCTCTCCATTCATTTCAGCTGAGGCTGCTGAGAAAGGGACTGGGGAATCTGTGCCCTTAGTCCCTTTCTCTGTCTTAAAGGGGAGATGTCAGAGGTCTGTTAAGACCCCTGATATCCCTCCAAAGACCCCCAAAAGAGATGAGTTAAAAAAAAAAAAATTGCAAAAAATATTTAAAAAAATAAAAATAAAAATAAAAATAGAAACACACCCCCCACACACACACACACACACACATTGACAATCCCCCATCCCCTTAAAAGAAAAAAAAAACTGCCACTGTCACATGACATTAAAAAAAGTATTGGTAATCGGTATCGGCGAGTACTTGAAAAAAAGTATCGGTCTCAAAAAAGGTTTATCGGGACAACCCTAGGTTAGGCTGGGTTCACACTACGATTTTCCCGTCCGTCAGCCGCATACGATTTATATGAAAAAACGTATGCGGCTGAAACGGACGTAAACGTATGGAACCGCACATATGTGCGTTTTCCATTGACTTTAATGTTAAAAAAAAACGTATGCGTTTGCCATACGGTTTTAAAAACGGCCGCTAAACCGTGGTTGAACACGGTTTTGCGTACTGTTAAAAAACGTTTTGCCAGCAAATCGTACGCACCCGGATGCATCTGAGTGCATACGATTTGCAATGCATTGTCTATGTATGCGTTTTCCCGTACGGGCCCGTACGTTTTCAATACTGAAATCATATGCAGCTGACGGATGGGAAAATCGTAGTGTGAACCCAGCCTTAAAGTGATGAACAGCTAAAGCTCAGATTACACAACCAGCTGAATAACTGAAATTGAGTGACTCTCAGCCTCTCCTTTCTAAGAATGGCTCTATAGAGGAATTCAATTATAGAGAGTGAGTAATATCAGCCAATGCTGAACTCTTTAGAATAAAAACTTCCCCCTGCCTTTGGCACGGCTGTTCTTCCTGTCTAACCCGTGACGGTCACATGTCTCCATGTACGGTCACATGTCTCCATGTACGGCAGATAAGAAGAATCTGCTAAGTTCCAAGGCCAAAGATCTATCTGCTGGAGCCGGGATCGGGTCTGTCAATATAAAAGTCAGCAGGGACAGTTCTGAAGCAAGAGCGGCTTCTCTAGCAGGACTTGTACTTTCCATGTAGATCTGGTGTAATGGTGTCATAGGTGGCCTGTACACAACCTCACCCGATAGAACCATGTGATCAATCATCTCCCCGCTGACAGGAAGAGCATTTCAAAGCCTTTTGTAGAATGGAGAGGTGTTAGAAATCCCTTTAAGTTTCCTTTGCTGTCATAAAGAAAGAAAGAAGGAAGAAAGAAAGGAGAGAGAGAAAGGAGAGAGAGAAAGGAGAGAGAGAGAGAAAGGAGAGAGAGAGAGAAAGGAGAGAGAGAAAGAAAGGAGAGAGAGAGAGAAAGGAGAGAGAGAGAGAGAGAGAGAGAGAAAGGAGAGAGAGAGAAAGAGAGAGAGAGAGAGAGAGAGAGAGAGAAAGGAGAGAGAGAGAGAAAGGAGAGAGAGAGAGAGAGAGAGAGAGAGAGAGAGAGAGAGAGAGAAAGGAGAGAGAGAGAGAGAAAGGAGAGAGAGAGAGAGAGAGAGAAAGGAGAGAGAGAGAGAGAGAGAGAGAGAGAGAGAAAGGAGAGAGAGAGAGAGAAAGGAGAGAGAGAGAGAGAGAGAGAGAAAGGAGAGAGAGAGAGAGAGAGAGAGAAAGGAGAGAGAGAGAGAGAGAGAGAGAGAGAAAGGAGAGAGAGAGAGAGAGAGAGAGAAAGGAGAGAAAGGAGAGAGAGAGAGAGAGAGAAAGGAGAGAGAGAGAGAGAGAGAGAAAGGAGAGAGAGAGAGAGAGAGAAAGGAGAGAGAGAGAGAGAGAGAAAGAGAGAGAGAGAGAAAGAGAGAGAAAGAGAGAGAGAGAGAAAGGAGAGAGAGAGAAAGGAGAGAGAGAAAGGAGAGAGAGAAAGGAGAGAGAGAGAGAGAGAAAGGAGAGAGAGAGAGAGAAAGGAGAGAGAGAGAGAGAAAGGAGAGAGAGAGAGAGAAAGGAGAGAGAGAGAGAAAGGAGAGAGAGAGAGAAAGGAGAGAGAGAGAGAAAGGAGAGAGAGAGAGAAAGGAGAGAGAGAGAGAAAGGAGAGAGAGAGAGAAAGGAGAGAGAGAGAGAAAGGAGAGAGAGAGAGAAAGGAGAGAGAGAGAGAGAGAGAAAGGAGAGAGAAAGAAAGGAGAGAGAGAGAAAGGAGAAAGAAAGAAAGAGAAAGGAGAAAGAAAGAAAAAAAAAAAAAGAAAAAAAGAAAGAAAAAAAAAAAGAAAGAAAGAAAGAGAAAGAAAGAAAGAAAGAAAGAAAGAAAGAAAGAAAGAAAGAAAGAAAGAGAAAGAAAGAAAGAAAGAAAGAGAAAGAAAAAGAAAAAGAAAAAGAAAAAGAAAAAGAGAAAGAGAAAGAGAAAGAAAGAAAGAAAGAAAGAAAGAAAGAAAGAAAGAAAGAAAGAAAGAAAGAAAATCACCAGAGAAGGAAAAGAGGGGAAATCTTCCAATGGCAATGGACACCACACACAAATGTATGCATATATTTCAAAATGGATTCAATTCATTATTTTCCTTAAAATTCTACAAACAGTACCCCATAATGACAATAAGTATCACAGCCTTTGCTCAATACTTTGGTGAAGCCCATTTGCCACCAATTACAGCCTCAAGTCTTTCTGAATATGATGCTACAAGCTTGGCACTCCTATTTTTGGGGAAGTTTCTCCCATTCTTCTTTGCAGGACCTCTCAAGCTCCATCGGGTTGGATGGGGAGCGTCGGTGCACAGCCATTTTCAGATCTCCAATAAAGACACTTGTTTTGGGGACAAGAGGTGATTTCCTCTGACTTCCTGTTGTGTCTCTGTTACAGGAAGTGAAAAAAAAAAATACCCAATGGGACGTAAACAGTAAAATGACTGGCAGGGTTTTTAGCCCTTCACTACTATATCTGAAACAAGAGAAGGAGTACATACAAGTTTCTATTCCCTGCTATACATTGAACACAAAGCAGAGGAATCAGGATCTCAGTTTTCAGATCTTCCATCAGAAAAGACCCGTCATGTTTATGACAAGGAAGACTTTTATCCTGACGAGTTCTATTTATCAAGGGAACTTCCAGTTTTACCGGCTTAGAAATGTGGTATGTACTGGTATGTGTGTGCTGCTGTATGACCGTGCTGGGGGAGTGGAGGTGAGCTATGGAGTCTGACAACCGAGGAGATCAGAGATCGGGGAGAAATGGGAATTCAGCAACAGATATCACCTTCATAGTGACAGCCAACCCCACCCCACCAAACCATACCCTACCCTACCCCACCATACCAGGAGCACATAGGACTAGGCTGGCCCTCCACACCACAATGACTCTACAATCACCCAGAGACCCGGGTATAGCAGAATGGGATATATTCCTGCTGGTGGATGGGCATGACCGACAGCTTCTCTGGGCACCAATACGACCGAGCGGTCCCCATCCTACATACCGATCTCACTGAGCGGTCCCCTCATCCTACGTACCGATCCCACTGAGCGGTCCCCCCATCCTACGTACCGATCTCACTGAGCGGTCCCCCCATCCTACGTACCGATCTCACTGAGCGGTCCCCCCATCCTACGTACCGATCCCACTGAGCGGCCCCCCCATCCTACGTACCGATCCCACTGAGCGGCCCCCCCCATCCTACGTACCGATCCCACTGAGCGGTCCCCTCATCCTACGTACCGATCTCACTGAGCGGTCCCCTCATCCTACGTACCGATCCCACTGAGCGGCCCCCTCATCCTACGTACCGATCCCACTGAGCGGCCCCCCATCCTACGTACCGATCCCACTGATCGGCCCCCTCATCCTACGTACCGATCCCACTGAGCGGCCCCCCCCATCCTACATACCGATCTCACTGAGCGGCCCCCCCATCCTACGTACCGATCCCACTGAGCGCTCCCCCCATCCTACGTACCGATCTCACTGAGCGGTCCCCTCATCCTACGTACCGATCCCACTGAGCGGCCCCCCCATCCTACGTACCGATCCCACTGAGCGGCCCCCCCCATCCTACGTACCGATCCCACTGAGCGGCCCCCCCCATCCTACATACCGATCTCACTGAGCGGCCCCCCCATCCTACGTACCGATCCCACTGAGCGCTCCCCCCATCCTACGTACCGATCTCACTGAGCGGTCCCCTCATCCTACGTACCGATCTCACTGAGCGGTCCCCTCATCCTACGTACCGATCCCACTGAGCGGCCCCCCCATCCTACGTACCGATCCCACTGAGCGGTCCCCTCATCCTACGTACCGATCTCACTGAGCGGTCCCCCCATCCTACGTACCGATCCCACTGAGCGGTCCCCCCATCCTACGTACCGATCCCACTGAGCGCTCCCCTCATCCTACGTACCGATCCCACTGAGCGGTCCCCTCATCCTACGTACCGATCCCACTGAGCGGTCCCCCCATCCTACGTACCGATCCCACTGAGCGGTCCCCCCATCCTACGTACCGATCCCACTGACTGGCAGGGTTTTTAGCCCTTCACTACTATATCTGAAACAAGAGAAGGAGTACATACAAGTTTCTATTCCCTGCTATACATTGAACACAAAGCAGAGGAATCAGGATCTCAGTTTTCAGATCTTCCATCAGAAAAGACCCGTCATGTTTATGACAAGGAAGACTTTTATCCTGACGAGTTCTATTTATCAAGGGAACTTCCAGTTTTACCGGCTTAGAAATGTGGTATGTACTGGTATGTGTGTGCTGCTGTATGACCGTGCTGGGGGAGTGGAGGTGAGCTATGGAGTCTGACAACCGAGGAGATCAGAGATCGGGGAGAAATGGGAATTCAGCAACAGATATCACCTTCATAGTGACAGCCAACCCCACCCCACCAAACCATACCCTACCCTACCCCACCATACCAGGAGCACATAGGACTAGGCTGGCCCTCCACACCACAATGACTCTACAATCACCCAGAGACCCGGGTATAGCAGAATGGGATATATTCCTGCTGGTGGATGGGCATGACCGACAGCTTCTCTGGGCACCAATACGACCGAGCGGTCCCCATCCTACATACCGATCTCACTGAGCGGTCCCCTCATCCTACGTACCGATCCCACTGAGCGGTCCCCCCATCCTACGTACCGATCTCACTGAGCGGTCCCCCCATCCTACGTACCGATCTCACTGAGCGGCCCCCCCATCCTACGTACCGATCCCACTGAGCGGCCCCCCCATCCTACGTACCGATCCCACTGAGCGGCCCCCCCATCCTACGTACCGATCCCACTGAGCGGTCCCCTCATCCTACGTACCGATCTCACTGAGCGGTCCCCTCATCCTACGTACCGATCCCACTGAGCGGCCCCCTCATCCTACGTACCGATCCCACTGAGCGGCCCCCCATCCTACGTACCGATCCCACTGATCGGCCCCCTCATCCTACGTACCGATCCCACTGAGCGGCCCCCCCCATCCTACATACCGATCTCACTGAGCGGCCCCCCCATCCTACGTACCGATCCCACTGAGCGCTCCCCCCATCCTACGTACCGATCTCACTGAGCGGTCCCCTCATCCTACGTACCGATCCCACTGAGCGGCCCCCCCATCCTACGTACCGATCCCACTGAGCGGCCCCCCCATCCTACGTACCGATCCCACTGAGCGGCCCCCCCCCATCCTACATACCGATCTCACTGAGCGGCCCCCCCCATCCTACGTACCGATCCCACTGAGCGCTCCCCCCATCCTACGTACCGATCTCACTGAGCGGTCCCCTCATCCTACGTACCGATCTCACTGAGCGGTCCCCTCATCCTACGTACCGATCCCACTGAGCGGCCCCCCCCATCCTACGTACCGATCCCACTGAGCGGTCCCCTCATCCTACGTACCGATCTCACTGAGCGGTCCCCCCATCCTACGTACCGATCCCACTGAGCGGTCCCCCCATCCTACGTACCGATCCCACTGAGCGCTCCCCTCATCCTACGTACCGATCCCACTGAGCGGTCCCCTCATCCTACGTACCGATCCCACTGAGCGGTCCCCTCATCCTACGTACCGATCCCACTGAGCGGTCCCCCCATCCTACGTACCGATCCCACTGAGCGGTCCCCCCATCCTACGTACCGATCCCACTGAGCGGTCCCCCCATCCTACGTACCGATCCCACTGATCGGCCCCCTCATCCTACGTACCGATCCCACTGAGCGGCCCCCTCATCCTACGTACCGATCCCACTGAGCGGTCCCCCCATCCTACGTACCGATCTCACTGAGCGGCCCCCCCCATCCTACGTACCGATCTCACTGAGCGGTCCCCCCATCCTACGTACCGATCCCACTGATCGGCCCCCTCATCCTACGTACCAATCTCACTGAGCGGTCCCCTCATCCTACGTACCGATCTCACTGAGCGGTCCCCCCATCCTACGTACCGATCCCACTGAGCGGTCCCCCCTCATCCTACGTACCGATCCCACTGAGCGGTCCCCCCTCATCCTACGTACCGATCCCACTGAGCGGCCCCCTCATCCTACGTACCGATCCCACTGAGCGGCCCCCCCATCCTACGTACCGATCCCACTGAGCGGTCCCCCCATCCTACATACCAATCTCACTGAGCGGTCCCCTCATCCTACGTACCGATCCCACTGAGCGGTCCCCCCATCCTACGTACCGATCCCACTGAGCGGTCCCCCCCATCCTACATACCGATCCCACTGAGCGGTCCCCCCATCCTACGTACCGATCCCACTGAGCGGCCCCCTCATCCTACGTACCGATCCCACTGAGCGGCCCCCCCATCCTACATACCGATCCCACTGAGCGGTCCCCCCATCCTACGTACCGATCCCACTGAGCGGTCCCCCCATCCTACGTACCGATCCCACTGAGCGGCCCCCCCCATCCTACGTACCGATCCCACTGAGCGGCCCCCCCATCCTACGTACCGATCCCACTGAGCGGCCCCCCCCATCCTACATACCGATCTCACTGAGCGGTCCCCTCATCCTACATACCGATCCCACTGAGCGGTCCCCCCTCATCCTACGTACCGATCCCACTGAGCGGTCCTCATCTTACATACAATGACAGGGCACCAGACATAACTAATACATTCCCCACCTAGACACTGGCATGTACCCCACGACCAGACGTGACTAATCAATATCCAATTCAGACTCTGAGATGACAGCCAGGTCCCCCCACAACCAGACATGACTAATAGATCCCCCATAAACCAGGTCTTACCCAGCTGGCGACAGAGCAGAGGCCCAGCACGCCCCCCATGTTTGTCTCGGTCGGCTCTGTTTACAGTCAGACAACAATAGTCCTCCTTCTCTTCCTGTCTCTCTGCAGACACTGACGTCGCCCTGCGTCCTTACGTCACTCCCCTCTGCAGCTCGGACCCCACCCATCGTCTCCAGGAGAAGGCACAGTTCGCGCAGGCGTAGCAGGAGAAGCCGGTCCGCATTCCTGGGGCGCGCGACCTGTGGGGCTGCGCATGCGTATGTGATGTTTCCTCCTTGCTGGCTGTGTAGGTTGTGATTGGTGAGCAGTGCTGTGTACACAATGTAGTCAGGGCTTCTCTGTGTCGCCACATGTCTTATTATTATTATTATTATTATTGGAGGTAATGTGTAATACATATCATCAGTGTGTCCAATCCCAGAGCTCACAGATCGCCTCCTTACATGAGGAGGCTGCATTTTTTTTTTTAAAAAATCATTTTTTTTTTACTTTCCTTCCCCCTGGTGATCCTGCCAGTGACTCACTTCCTGTCCCAGGGTGACAACACTCACTCAGTGTACCGTAGGGGAATCAGCGTTGTCACCACTTCAAGACCCCTCCCCTCTTCATGTTGTGTAGTCCTGATCACATGGCTGGAGAGGGCACAGCGCTGGATTCCTGGCAGGATCAGATAGAATACCACACCCCCTGTGATCCGGGGCAGGGCCATTTTAATAGCATCATGGGCCCCCCCTGGGCAAAGTAATACACTGGGGCCCCTATCTGTCTGCCCCAATTTTTACGCACCTACTCCCAAGAAATAAAGTATAAATCTTTGATGGAATTAAACATATATTTATTAGTACTTTAACCACTTAAGACCCAGACCAAAATGCAGCTAAAGGACCTTGCCCCTTTTTGTGATTTGGCTACAGTGTTGCATGACCACCCAATTGTCATTCAAAGTGTAACAGCGCTGAAAGCTGAAAATTGTCCTGGGCAGGAAGGGGGTGAAAGTGCCCGGTATTGAAGTGGTTAAAGTGACGCAGTGCCGTATTGCAATAGATGGCCTGAACACGAAGGGGGGGGGGGGGTAAATCTTCCGGGGCTGAAGGGGTTAAAGTGGAAATAAACCCTTCTATCATTTTCAGCAAACAACGTCAAATATTCAAAATTCGACGCGGGAACGACGTCCATACTTAACATAGGATACTCCTCATATAGCAGCGGTAACTTCACGCCAGAAAAAGCCTAACGTAAACAACGTAAAAAAATGCGCCGGGCGGACATACGTTTTTGAATCAACGTATCTACATCATTTGCATATTCCTCGCGTAAATATACGAAAGCGCCACCTAGCGGCCAGCGTAAATATGCAGCCTAAGATACGACAGTGTAAGAGACTTACGCCGGTCGGATCTTAGGAAAATCTATGCGTAACTGATTCTCTGAATCAGTCGCATAGTTACGACCCCGCAACTCAGAGATACGACGGCGTATCAGGAGATACGCCGTCGTAACTCGTTTCTGAATCCGGGCCACTGTGGTCTCTCTCTCTCTCTCTCTCTCTCTCTCTGTCAAATTCGGAGCCTTAAGACCACAAAGAAACTTTCCACCCCAGTCTGGTGAACAACAGTCACATGAGTGCAATGTCAGTTGTGTCTTAACAGTGCTTACTTGTAATACCTAAAAACCTCCACTAGATGTCCTCAGCTGATTACACTGCATGGCAGTACTGAGCAGAAGCAGCTGTGGAAGAGCCCCTAATGCACAACCCATGATAATTCAATGAGTTCCCAGGAAAATGTGTCGGCTTTTTCCTTTATTTTCACCTGGTAATCTGCCTAGTAACACACTTCGGGCCAGATCCACGTAGATAGGCGTAACTTTAAATGGGCGTAGCGTAGTAACGCTACGCCGCCGCAACTTTGAGAGGCAAGTGCTGTATTCACAAAGCACTTGCCTCTAAAGTTACGGTGGCGTAGCGTAAATCTGCCGGCGTAAGCGCGCCTAAATCAAATGAGGAACAGGAGGGCGTGTTTTATGTAAACTAATCATGACCCCGCGACCCGTTCCGAAAGTCCGTGACCGCAGGACTCGTGGACCCGATTGCCGCTGGAGTCTCGCGATCGGTCCCCGGAGCTGAAGAACGGGGAGAGCTGTGTGTAAACACAGCTTCCCCGTTCTTCACTGTGGCGGCGTTACACAATCGATGACATCACACCTACAGCCACACCCCCTACAGTTGTAAACACACCCCTTCAGCGCCCCCTTGTGGTTAACTCCCAAACTGCAATTGTCATTTTCACAGTAAACAATGCATTTTTTGCTGTGAAAATGACAATGGTCCCAAAAATGTGTCAAAATTGTCCGAAGAGTCCGCCATAATGTCGCAGTCACGAAAACAATCGCTGATCGCCGCCATTAGTAGTAAAAAAAATTTTTTTTATGAAAATGCAATAAAACTATCCCCTATTTTGTAAACGCTATAAATTTTGCGCAAACCAATCGATAAACGCTTATTGCGATTTTTTTTACCAAAAATAGGTAGAAGAATACGTATCGGCCTAAACTGAGGAAAATTTTTTTTTTATATATCTTTTTGGGGGATATTTATTATAGCAAAAAGTAAAAAATATTGCATTTTTTTCAAAATTTTCGCTCTATTTTTGTTTATAGCGCAAAAAATAAAAACCGCAGAGGTGATCAAATACCACCAAAAGAAAGCTCTATTTGTGGGGAAAAAAGGACGCCAATTTTGTTTGGGAGCAAGTTAAAGCGACGCAGTGCCGAATCGCAAAAAGGGACAAGGTCCTTTACCTGCATTTTGGTCAGGGTCTTAAGTGGTTAAAGGAAGTTAAAAAAATAACAACATTTTCTGGCTGGATCACCAGGTAAAAAAAAAACTAAAGCAGCCATCACATGTAAGAATTGATGAGCTGCAATATAATAATTCGTATTTTTGGGTTTCTTAGCGCTTTGCACCACAATTATTGTGATCAGAAAGCCTAATTTGTTTTCCTTATTACTTGGGCACAGTATAAGGGCACATGTCTCTCTGAGGAGGGGGGGCGATGTGTTGGGCACAGTATAAGGGCCCATGTCTCTCTGAGGAGGGGGGCGATGTGTTGGGCACAGTATAAGGGCATATATCTCTCTGAGGAGGGGGGCGATGTGTTGGGCACAGTATAAGGGCCCATATCTCTCTGAGGAGGGGGGCGATGTGTTGGGCACAGTATAAGGGCATATATCTCTCTGAGGAGGGGGGGCGATGTGTTGGGCACAGTATAAGGGCATATATCTCTCTGAGGAGGGGGGCGATGTGTTGGGCACAGTATAAGGGCCCATATCTCTCTGAGGAGGGGGACGATGTGTTGGGCACAGTATAAGGGCATATATCTCTCTGAGGAGGGGGGGCGATGTGTTGGGCACAGTATAAGGGCATATATCTCTCTGAGGAGGGGGGCGATGTGTTGGGCACAGTATAAGGGCCCATATCTCTCTGAGGAGGGGGACGATGTGTTGGGCACAGTATAAGGGCCCATATCTCTCTGAGGAGGGGGACGATGTGTTGGGCACAGTATAAGGGCCCATATCTCTCTGAGGAGGGGGACGATGTGTTGGGCACAGTATAGGGGCCCATATCTCTCTGAGGAGGGGGACGATGTGTTGGGCACAGTATAAGGGCCCATATCTCTCTGAGGAGGGGGACGATGTGTTGGGCACAGTATAAGGGCACATATCTCTCTGAGGAGGGGGACGATGTGTTGGGCACAGTATAGGGGCCCATATCTCTCTGAGGAGGGGGGCGATGTGTTGGGCACAGTATAAGGGCCCATATCTCTCTGAGGAGGGGGACGATGTGTTGGGCACAGTATAGGAGCCCATATCTCTCTGAGGAGGGGGGCGATGTGTTGGGCACAGTATAAGGGCCCATATCTCTCTGAGGAGGGGGGCGATGTGTTGGGCACAGTATAAGGGCCCATATCTTTCTGAGGAGGGGGGCGATGTGTTGGGCACAGTATAAGGGCCCATATCTCTCTGAGGAGGGGGGCGATGTGTTGGGCACAGTATAAGGGCCCATATCTCTCTGAGGAGGGGGGCGATGTGTTGGGCACAGTATAAGGGCCCATATCTCTCTGAGGAGGGGGGCGATGTGTTGGGCACAGTATAAGGGCCCATATCTCTCTGAGGAGGGGGGCGATGTGTTGGGCAGAGTATAAGGGCCCATGTCTCTCTGAGGAGGGGGGCGATGTGTTGGGCACAGTATAAGGGCCCATATCTCTCTGAGGAGGGGGACGATGTGTTGGGCACAGTATAGGGGCCCATATCTCTCTGAGGAGGGGGGGCGATGTGTTGGGCACAGTATAAGGGCCCATATCTCTCTGAGGAGGGGGGCGATGTGTTGGGCACAGTATAAGGGCCCATATCTTTCTGAGGAGGGGGACGATGTGTTGGGCACAGTATAAGGGCCCATATCTCTCTGAGGAGGGGGGCGATGTGTTGGGCACAGTATAAGGGCCCATATCTCTCTGAGGAGGGGGGCGATGTGTTGGGCACAGTATAAGGGCCCATGTCTCTCTGAGGAGGGGGGCGATGTGTTGGGCACAGTATAAGGGCCCATATCTCTCTGAGGAGGGGGACGATGTGTTGGGCACAGTATAAGGGCCCATATCTCTCTGAGGAGGGGGGCGATGTGTTGGGCACAGTATAAGGGCCCATATCTCTCTGAGGAGGGGGGCGATGTGTTGGGCACAGTATAAGGGCCCATATCTTTCTGAGGAGGGGGGCGATGTGTTGGGCACAGTATAAGGGCCCATATCTCTCTGAGGAGGGGGGCGATGTGTTGGGCACAGTATAAGGGCCCATATCTCTCTGAGGAGGGGGGCGATGTGTTGGGCACAGTATAAGGGCCCATATCTTTCTGAGGAGGGGGGGCGATGTGTTGGGCACAGTATAAGGGCCCATATCTCTCTGAGGAGGGGGACGATGTGTTGGGCACAGTATAAGGGCCCATATCTCTCTGAGGAGGGGGGCGATGTGTTGGGACATTTCTGTAGATTGTATCGTCTGATGACAGTGATCACCAGCTGGGACTTGGCGTGTTTGGCTTCAAGCAGCTTCACTGTGACCATGGCTGTCATAATCCATCTGTTCTCAGACACATCTACACTGCATATTAATGGGCAGAGTACAGTACCGGCTCCCGTGGGTACCTGCGTGCATTTCTCACAGATAGTCTTCCACGCACAGGCGCAGGTGAATGCCAGGTGTGCTATTACCAGCCAAACCTCGCCAGCATGGATCTGCACCCTGCTACTGGAATGCACATCACATTGGGGAGTGGGCAACTGTCATCCGGGCATTGACAACTGTCAGCCAATCAGAAACCATTTTACAGGTGATAACACTAAATAGTCAAACGCAATCCGATTTCTTATTGGCTGTGTGTTTTCTCTCTCTGTGTCTCTAAGTAAACTCAACGACGTGTTCCATATTTGAACAGGGTGGGTTGCGTAGATCTTTAATTTAACAGTCCGGGAGTCTATAGGACATAATAGGATGCAGATGGGTTGTTGTCTCTCAATTAGGGCCGCCCTGGTCATTATCCCACTGGCCACCCACTGCGAGATTTTACTCTAATCGTTTTAATTAGAAGCAGCCAGTAAAAAAAATAGTTAAAGGGGCGCAGCTGTTTTAGTATTTTTTTTTACTGTTTTAACCCCTTAAGACCCGGACCTTTAGGCAGCTAAAGGACCCGGCCAGTTTTTGCGATTCGGCACTGCGTCGCTTTAACTCACAATTGCGCGACGTGGCTCCCAAACAAAATTGGCGTCCTTTTTTCCCTCACAAATAGAGCTTTCTTTTGGTGGTATTTGATCACCTCTGCGGTTTTTATTTTTTGCGCTATAAACAAAAATAGAGCGACAATTTTGAAAAAAAATCAATATTTTTAACTTTTTGCTATAATAAATATCCCCCAAAAATATATAAAAAAACATTTTTTTTCCTCAGTTTAGGCCGATACGTATTCTTCTACCTATTTTTGGTAAAAAAAAATCACAATAAGCGTTTATCGGTTGGTTTGCGCAACATCTATAGCGTTTACAAAATAGGGATAGTTTTTTTGCATTTTTATAATTACACTCGGCTTGGCTCGGTCTATGTCGGCTTCTCTCGCGGTCCTGCGGGCGGAGCCGCGCGTGGCAGAGCCTAGCCGAGTGCGCAGTACACTCGGCTCGGTCTATGTCGGCTTCTGTCGCGGTCCTGCGGGCGGAGCCGAGCGTGGCCGAGTGCGCAGTACACTCGGCTTGGCTCGGTCTATGTCGGCTTCTCTCGCGGTCCTGCGGGCGGAGCCGAGCCTAGCTGAGTGCGCAGTACACTCGGCTTGGCTCGGTCTATGTCGGCTTCTCTCGGGTTCTCTCGCGGTCCTGCGGGCGGAGCCGCGTGTGGCAGAGCCTAGCCGAGTGTGCAGTACACTCGGCTCGGTCTATGTCGGCTTCTCTCGCGGTCCTGCGGGCGGAGCCGCGTGTGGCAGAGCCTAGCCGAGTGCGCAGTACACTCGGCTCGGTCTATGTCGGCTTCTCTCGCGGTCCTGCGAGCGGAGCCGAGCGTGGCCAAGCCTAGCCGAGTGCGCAGTACACTC